>NC_056731.1:290814887-290962387 GCF_019279795.1 Protopterus annectens | reverse complement strand
GTAGGGCTGAGGTAGGACAGTGTTGGGCCACATTAACAATGCCTGCTTAAGGTTTACTGCAGATACTTTTCATTAACCATGCTCACAGGTCTTTTTGAAATGGAGCACTCTACTGGAAAAGTGTTTGAACTGCATCTTTACAAACAGATTTTTTTCCTTAAGGTGTTGTGCATGTGTCTTTCTGCTTTGATGTAATTTATGAATCTGTGAATGTGTACACTTTAAAGGAACAAGTCTGATCGAAAAACATTCAAGCAGAGGATGAAATAAATCACTGCTTCTACTGTCACCAACACCTCACTGGTTGTTGTGGCCCTAACCAAACTGGTAATGCTCCATTTTAAGTAAAATCTAAAGGTTCATAGCTTTGTAGGTGTTTACTACACTAAATGACCACGACGGCCTTTTAAGCATACCCATGCATCCCAAATCTCTGACAAGTTCTGTTACCCTTGGTACATGTAAGCAGTGGCTTGGGAGATGAAACACAACCGGTGGCCTGGGAGAGGAACCGTTTACAGGTTGCCAGTGTCCATTACGGACATAGGTCCCAAGCCAGGGATGAATTTCCTCTTGAAAAGTAACACACAAAGAAACCAAAAACCAAATGACCAGATGGACAGGAAAGAAGATACCAAGCTAATTTTTACGCGTTTCGTCCACTTTAATTTCTATGAACTTCTTCAGAAATATCATCCTAACAGTCAGAACCATTTAAATACAATTAACAAGCATTCCATGTGATCGGAGTAACCAATGAAATGTGAAACATGATTAATACATATATACAATTGTTGAAACTTTTTTCTTTTTTTTTTTTTTATATAAATAACTTGTAAAAAATATATATGTTTTATGATTGTGCTACTTAGTAACAATTCAAATCTAAAAAATAAAAAAATATATATAAAAATATATAAAAATGATTTTATAACCTTTGTGCTTGTAAATAGCATTTTATATTTATCATGTTGTTCAAACCAGGAAGCTGGTCTGCATTAAGCTTTATCTGCCATACGGTTTCTTTGCATTCTAACTGGATATAATTTCCACTAAATAAATCATCATTTACCCTTTCTAATACAGAAAATGTAAACTTTTTAAAGTTAATGCACTTACTTGCATGTTTTGCTAGTGCATTAGCCATGACTTTCTTTCTAATTGCCAAAGTGTGTTCATAAATACGTTTATTCAACGTTCTGATAGTTATTCCTATATAAAAATGCTCACATGAACTGCAAAAAGCAGCATAAACTACATTTCTTGATTTACAGATGTAATGCCCTCTAATGTAAATTACCCTATTCAAATGTGTGAACAAGACTGTATTACTGCCAGAAATGTACCTGCATTGTTTGCAGGCCCCACAGGGAAATGTACCATACTTGGATGTACAACTTTCTTTAACCTCAGTATACCTGTAGTTATTACTTTCAAGTATAGTTTTCATGTTGACTGTCTTCTTGTACGTGAAAAAGGGGGTTTCCCCATCCAATTGTCCAAGTTACACTTGAATTGGGTTAGGGAGGAACTCTGCTTCATATGGTTGGGAAACCTGTTCCAGACACTGGGTAGTCTTTGGGAGACATACCTGTCTCTTCAGAAGGTCCTATTTATATCTCAGGCAAGGTTTAAGTCTTTAGAACAGGTAATTCTGGTGCTGTTTGTTTTGCTGATATGTAGGAGTTCTGAGTGGGGTATGAAAATGCCCTATATGCCAGGCATAGATCTCCCCTTATCAGCCTATAGGAGACAGAATACAGGGATTGGGCCTTGAGGTGGTCTGCATAGGACATTTAACTTGCACCTTGTATTCCTTTAGTGAGGATCCTCTGTGGATGTTCCGTTTGTTGGATATGCCTGGTTAGGTTCATACCAAAGGCAGCACTGTATTCAATGACAGGTCTGAAGAATGCCGAAAACAGTGGAACGATGGCTGTCTTGGACCTAGATGCCACACATTTGTTTATAAATTGCGCAACATAGAATCATTTCCTCACTACTGTGGACACATGATGGTCAAAGACTATATGTGCCCCCAAGTCCCTGACTACTGGGTCAGCTATAAGGGGTGTTTTGTCAATATGATAGTTACCATGGGTGGACAATTTCACGGAGGATACTATTATTTGTTTCTTGGCATGTTTTAGTCCATGGCTCTGACACCAGTTGTTTGTGTCAGCCCTTCTTGGAGAACATTTGTGTTGATGTGGGATTCAATGACAGCTCCTAATTGGCAATCATCTGCAAATTTAGTCAGCCAGAGACCACTGACATTTGCCTTGACTTCAGAGAAGAAAATGCCAAAAAGGAGTGCTCCCAGGACTGATCCCTGAGGGGCACCACTTGTGACTAGCCTCTTTGTAGAGGTGGACTTCCCAGTTTTAACTTCCTGGGTCCTGGCTGCGAGCCAGTTGGTTATCCAGTAGGTGACATATGGGTTTGTACCTAACCTCTTGAGTTTGTCAACAATGCCCAAGTGGGTTATTGTGTCAAATGCCTTGGCCAGGTCAAGCTAGGCAGCGTGAACCACCTTGCCCTCGTCCATTGCTTTGGTGACCTTCTCAAAGAAGCCCACCAGGATGAGTAGGCATGACCTGCCCTTGATGAAAGCAAACTGAGTTGGTTCCAGTGTCTGGAGGTTTACTATATCATTATTGATCCTTTCCATGGCTTTGCTTACAAGACTAGTGCGATTTATGGGTCTGTAGTTTCCAGGGTCTATAGATGGCCCACCTTTGTGCAGAGGGATGATTGTTGCTCTTCTCCATTCATGAGGCATGAAGCCTGTCTGGAGGCTACATTTAAATAGCAATTCCAGAAGGGCTGATAGGGTTATGTTTTATGCTGTTTAGAAGGCTTCCTGGGATATTGTCTGGGCCCATCGATGCAGTGTTCTTGGCTTTACAGACATCATTCAGGACCTGTTTCCTAGTGATAGCAGGGGGAGTTACACTTGATGGTATTTCCTGAGGGAAGGTTGATGGGGAAAGAGGGGTAAAGCTGGAGATGAATTTTGTCGGCCAGTAGGTTTGCTATATCTTCTGGCTCAGTATAGGCAGTTCATTTACAATAAGCTCTGCACACAACTGTGTTCTACTTTTGAGGTAGTGGACATAGCTAAAGAATGCCTTGTAGTTGTCTTTGGCCTGGGAGGCCAAATTTACCTCACATTTGGCTTTGGTAGACTTTATTTTTTCTATGAGTTGTTTGTTTAGTTTGATAAGACTGCTTTTATCCTGCTGAGTTGCTGCAACTCCTATGGTTTCCCATGATTTCCTTCCTTCTGTTATACAGCCTATTGATATTGTAATTCCACCAGGGAAACTTGTTTTTTGAGTTAGTTCTGTACTTCTTCCTGGTGGCTACAGCTGCCTCTATGCAGCTATTAACATGATTGAATAGGGTTACTGTGAACAGTTCTGCATAGGCAGCAGTGCTCTTAGGGTTTCCTGGCGCTTCAAATTTTGCTAGGTTATCACTTAATAGAAGGAAGTTTAGCCTTAGAGCAGTTCCTGAATATTCCAGGGTTAGCTGGTGGTCCAGGTTTTATTCTTACTTCAAAGGAGACCATTTTATGGTCTGACCTTGCCAGGGAAGACAGTACACTAGGGTGTGTGTGTGTGTGTGTGTGTGTGTGTGTGTGTGTGTCTGTGTGTGTGTCACTCTACCATATTTGTGAGAACCAGATCTAGTATGGTTCCACCCCTGGTTGGTGTATTCACAATATGGCCCAGGGAGTTTGTGTTTACAAAATCCAGAAATCCCTGTGCCTCTACGTTTGGTGTCATACAAGACTTACAGTTAAAAGTGGGGTAATTAAAGTTGTCCATGGATATGATATTGGGTTGGATTGTGAGTGTTTCTAATAAGTTTTAATAAGTTTAAATACATGATATGGATATCCTGGGTCATAGATGGGGACCTGCAGCTTGCAAGGAAGTTGTATTGGATTTTGCCTATGGTAATTTGAACATGGAGTAGCTCAAGTGTATTGTCCTGTTTGACCAGCCTTGAGGTATATTTATTTTTGATGTAAATCAAGACATCTCCACCTTTAGTCCTTGCCTGTGTAGTAGCTGGTCTAAATGTGTGGAAGACATTACAACCTTGCACTGTCTGTGTGCTCTCTGTGGCTTTAAACCATGTCTCAGTGACTGCACAGACATCAGCATTCTCTACAGGGAAGAGAGCTTCTAAGGAGTGGAGTTTTTTTGTTTAGACTTCTAGCATTGAGCAGTAATACCTTTAGATTTTCTTGGTTTTGATTTGCTATGTTGGAAGTGCTTTCAGTTTGGCATTACCTAAACAAGGAACTGTTGGGGAAGACAGTGTTTTAGCTAATATTCAAAAACCTAGAGGAGAGAGGTGCAGACCATCCCTAGTAAAGCAACATGGTCTGCTGACCATCTCTTTCCATTCTGACAAATATTTTACCCCTTAGAATGACATCAGAAACTAAGCCATTTATCTTTTGTTCGTATTGTGGCATCATCCTTGGAGAAGTTAAATGCTGCTCAATGCTAGGCTCATTCCAACCTGGGACACACATTCCGAGACCTCCATGAGTTTCTCTTCATATAATCTAGGGAGGTACAGCTCAGGTCATTTACACCCACACGGACTATGACTAAGTCATACTGGTATTTGTGGTCCAGTGACCTGAGTGTGTGCGTAATGTGGTGGATCCTAGCCCTTGATAACCAACTGACCATGACTTTCTCCTTACTCAGCCTGGTGAGAGGGACATCAGTGTGTCTCAAGATGGAGTCTCCAATGACCAGACTGTTGTTTTGTGTGGTGGCTTGCCTTATGGGTTTAGAAGTAGAGGCTCCATGAGATGTGACTGTATGTGTTGATGTGGGTGAAGTTTTGAAAGAGTGCATTCGGGGCTGGTGAGGGTATTTGCTATGTGTACTTCTTCTAGGAGGTCTTTGGGGTTTAGCAAGGTTGCATTTAAGTGTCTCAGCATATGTGGGGTCTATATGTCTGTTTTGAATTGTGTGTGATGGGCTTAGCGTGTGTATTACTGACACCTTATTGACATTAATTAGGAGTACTTTTATGCAAGAGCTTTGTCTTCAGTGACATTGATATGGTATGTCTGAGATGTATTTATACAGTTTGTTTGAGAACTAACTGGTTGTCCGTAAACTTGCTTCAGGATGCCAATATCCACCAAGCTGGTAACAGAGATAGTGGGAAAGTTCATATCCATAGCAATAGACCCTTTTTATTGATTAGACAGTTGGAGTGAGAATATAAAGCAATGTCATGAGTAGCGGATTTGCAACTCTGGGGGCAGTGCTTGTCACTGCAAACTAGTTGTCCTGTGTGCAACTAGGTATTGGTGAAACTTCAGTTGTGCTTTTACAGGAAAAATGTCACTGTCTATACATGGCACTGCCAAACACTTGAAGGGAAACTAATAAGTAGAACCTGAAAAATTAAGGATTAATTATTTAGACAGATATTTTGAAGTTAGAAACAAATCAAGCAGTACTTACTGAAAACAAAGAATTAGCTTTTAGAATGATGAAAATGGGGGAGTAGGGTGAATGGCTACTACTAGTGATGGTCTCACCACAGCTTCACTCTGTTGGGATACAATGCTCCTTTGCTTCTTCTTTCACCAGAAGCAAAACATTAGCATCAATCCCAAGATAAGAAGCAGGCCACAGCCTGTTTGGTGATCCACAGTCTTGTCCCAGATGATGCAAGGGTCTGCAGGCTTGTTGTAGACTTTTCCTGGTAGATACCTTGAATAGCAACCAGACCAGTCAGGAACGTCAAGTACAGACACTAACTGCCCAACAAGAAACAATCAGGAATCAATGTATTCTACTCCTTCTCTCACGAGAAGCAGAATATAAGCACAAATTCCAAGCTGTCACCTATAAAGTACTTATTAGGCTTTCTGGTGTTCAGCAGTCTCCAGGAAATAATGTCCCTGTACTCCTTCTCTCACCAGGAGAAAACAGAAGCACTAATCCCAAGATGACTACTGAGAGGCAGACTGTGGGCTCTCCAATAATTGGTGGTTTTACAACAGATGTTGCAGATTTTAAAGATAAGATGGACAAAGATGGTTAATATCCTAAGCACTGCAGTGTGCACTAAACAGATAGATATGAAAGAGGCGGTTACCTGTCTAAATGGACAGCCACTAATTTTAAAAGCGAAAGATTGACTGAAACGGGGTGGACAATTTGTATTCTAGTTCTATGGAATATAGTGGGATGGCCAATAAATATAAATAGTTGAAAGGGAATGACTTCACAAAATGATAACTTTGAGCTTACTCAACAGCCAATTAAAGGGGAGAGGGAAATAGATATGTAGTCAAATTAACATAAGGGGCAGGAAACACAGGTGAATTTAAGAGCACAACAGCATCAGGGAAGGACGGTGGGAAAAATGTAACATTTCTGTGCGACTCGCAAGAGACACAGCTATGGTATCTTTCCTAGTTTTAATATGCAATTAAAAGCAGAATACAGTGTAAATAAAACAAATCACAGCACACAAAATCACAGCACACAGAAATCCGCTCTGGAAGTAAAAATAATGCACTAGCCAAACACCTTTCTCTTCATAAAAGACACACAGGTTTTAAGTTCCAGATCCTGGATCGCATAGACATGGGTGATCTTGAAGGAGACATCCTGAATATTCTGGAGAAACATGAACTCATGTGGCAATTAAAGCTGAACTCTTTTAGGAAGCCTGGACTAAACTACTACTGTTCAATTAAAAGTGCACTGGAACTTAGAAAATTGCCACATTGTTTACATGACTAATTGTATTTTATTTTATTCTACAAACTGGTTTTAAATACCATTTTAAATCAGTTGAAATTTAAGTGTATATTTTGTTTCCATCATCATACATACATTTTTTCTTATTTTTATTTTTTTCTGGTTCTTTTTTCCACTTTATTCAAAATGATGTGTAATAACAATACTAACTAATTATAGAATTATATAGGCTTTTAGGGTTCTTGTACACAGATGTGAAGAAGTCTAAAAGGACAAAAACTATCTTTGTTAACAATAGGTTATGAAAATAGAAATTGATTTTTACATGCAAAATGTATATGTATATATTTATATATATTTTTTGATTGCCAAATGAACTAAGGTTGATATATTTCCAGCCATTTACTATATTATCTTGGATAAAAATCACAGACTTAATAATTTGGTTAAATAAGAGGTACCACATCATTATATAATTTTATTTAAAGTACATAAGGGTTATATATTATTATGACAGCTACTAAGTAGGGCAGGACCAGCTCGAATGTCACACTGATGGGGGAAGGGATGTGAATTTAACATGTGTACCAATAACACTTTGTTTTACAGCACAATAAACCACTCCCACCTGATAAACGCATAAATATATTTAGAAAGTTTATGAGGAAATTATTACTCTATTTTTGTTTTACTTGTATCGCTTCCCTGTGTACTTAATAAAGGATTTTTGACTGGAAACAGACTGCCTGCCTTGCTTGGATTACTTTCAAATACTTAGTAATGCTGTACAATTATATATTTTCCATTATTACTTTTTGTTTTTACTTAAGACGAGTTTACGTTCGCTACTTCTACTACTATTGTCTGATCTGATTAATATACAGTGATTAACTAGAAATATATGGACTTAAATCTTCCACACAGAGAAGTTTCTTACATTGTTTAGACTTTTATATATCAGATCAGTATGTCAAACACTATATTGTCTCTAAACCATTATTAGGGTAAATCCTGAACTTCTATGTACTGAAGTGCATAACTGACCTGCTTATTATAAATGTATTTTCTGTCTTTTTGCCTACATGCAATGAATGCCATTAAGAATGCAGTATGTGTATTACTAACACCTAACAATATTGTATAAAGCTTTCTACTGTGTGTACTACTAATCCCTTAGAAATGTACAGAAATGTGGAAAAATTAGTTTACTCTGTTTTGTTATTGTAAATAATCTTGTTGTAAAAATCTTATTCTGCAACTGGAGCTTTTCTCCCCAGGCCTCCACTGAAAATGGGTTTCTGACCCAGTGGACTTCCCCAGTCAACAAATGTCAATAAATAAATAAAATAAATAAATAAAATACAAGAAATTACAAGCAAACTAACCTTTCCCTCACAGCAAGTTGTAGCTGAGTCTGGGTGAGCTTTTCCAGTAAGCTTCTTACAGCAGTTCAACTTATGCAACCTTTCCGATTGTTTAAATAAATAGCAAGTAGAAAAACTACTAAGACATTCATAATTTCATTCTGTTGCGGTACT
Organism: Protopterus annectens; assembly: GCF_019279795.1. Classification (NCBI taxonomy): domain Eukaryota; kingdom Metazoa; phylum Chordata; order Ceratodontiformes; family Protopteridae; genus Protopterus; species Protopterus annectens. Next base: position 290,954,091 of record NC_056731.1, on the reverse strand, counting down.
GAGCTGGCTTTGATACTAAAGAAAGGTGTGCAGGTGGCAAAAAAAGATGCATCGCATAAGTACTGTTGTGCTGCCTTTAACAATCAATGGAAACACATACATGGCTGCTTATCAGAGTGCTCACACAGAATTCAAAGTCCACAGCATGCTACCAGAGGGAAGACTGCACTTGTAACAAAGGGCATCATGTACATAACTGATACTGGAAATACAATATAGCAATAATCATTTAAATAAGTCACCAAACAAATTATCTCATCAAAATGCTTCTGTAGTGTTTCTTTTTTAATGGTCTCTTTAGAAGTCTGTTTTATTTTGTCCACTTTTAAGGCACACTAGCAATCGTGAAGAAAACTCTAGAAAGGGCAGAAAATAAAGAAAAAAAATCACAGACAATAATTTGCATAATTTTTCAAGTAAAGAAAATTGTTTAACATATTACATGACTAAAGAATTGACACAAGATTAAGAACTGTCACAAGAGTTAGAGGGAGGTTAGCAGTTGCCAGACACAATCGCCATCCTCCAAAAACAATGCACCCAGCAGAGATGGAGGCAAACCAGGCAAAGTAGCAATTGCACCAGTAGGTAGCAGATAGCAAAAGAAAACAAAGCTGGAACCAAATATATATATTTATATATGTATGTATATGTGTTTGTGTGTGTGCGTGTGTGTGTGTGTGTAGATATATATATATATATATATATATTTGAAGTCTAGTTTGGGCATAAAAATATCTATGCAAACACTTCCAGGCAAGCAAAAATTGCAAACCTTCTGGACTTAGTTGCATACTTTGGAGCTATATATGTATATATATATATATATATATATATATCTCAAATATGCCCTCCCATTGTTCCCTTATAAATGGCTTTTCCAGTCTCTCTCTCTCTCCCAAGTCCTCTGACTGATTCTTATTGTACAATATTTTACATGCCAGCTGCTGTTCTAGATTCAACTGAAAAAGTACAGTTTTGTACCTACCATAAATGTAGATGTCCGAACAGGATAGCATCTGCAGTCCTTACAAATGGGTTGTCCTGTCGTCAGGCAGCCCTTCGGTCGGCCGGATTCCAAAGTCTGGGTCTGGCCTCGGCTGGTGTCGCACTTCACCCGACGTCATCTCTGCTGGTCTTCGGGTATAAAGGCATCAGCCGACGCCATTTTCCTCACTGTTTCTTGCCCCAGATGCCAGTTGCCCTCTTGGATAGCTAAATTTTTGGGTAAATGCCAATATTTCCAAAAAAGTAGAAGGCAACACAAAAACAAATAAGCATGTATGTACATATATACAAACAAATACACCATAAGAGATCCCCCCCAGCTAGCTATTAGGGGGCAAACACCCTAGGAGTACCACAGAGGGGAAGGAGGGTGGGTAATCCTGACTGCAGATGCTATCCTGTTCGGACATCTACATTTATGGTAGGTACAAAACTGTACTATGTCCTTCAAGGATGCATCTGCAGTCCTTACAAATGGGTAGAATACCATAGCCAAACTAGGGGAGGAGGAAGAAGAATTATGGTGTAGTTAGGATCCCTTGCAAAACAGCAGTGGCAAACCCTGCTCAGGATCTAGAGTATAGAGGTAAGTTATAATGCTTGGCAAATGTATGCACGGAGGTCCAAGTAGCCGCCTCAATAATGTCCTTGGTAGCCACTCCTCGTAAGAAAGCTGTGGTAGTGGCTGTTGCCCTTGTAGAATGAGGCCTTATGTTCTGTGGAATTTGCTTTCCATGGTAGGAGTAACAGAATCTTATGCAATTTCCTATCCACTTGGAGATTGTCTGTTTGGAAATTGCTTTTCCTTCCCTTCCTGTTGCATAAGCTACTAGAAGCTGGTCAGTTTTTCTATTGCCCTTGGTTCTGTCCAGGTAGTAGCGCAACTGTCTATGTACATCCAAGGTATGCAGCAGTCTTTCCCCTCTGTTCTGTGGATTGGGAAAGAAGGTAGGTAGGTGGATAGCCTGGTTTAGAGACACTCTGGATACCACCTTAGGCATAAATGTAGGATTAGTTCTCATGGATACTCTATCTTGATGGAAGATTAGGAAGGGTTGTACTGCCATTAAAGCCTGTAGCTCTGAAACCCTTCTTGCTGAAGTAATTGCCAGTAGAAAAGCAGTTTTCCAGGATAGGTGTTGAAGATCTGCTGTTGCTGCTGGTTCGAATGGAGGGAGTGTCAATTTTTCTAGCACAAAGTTCAAGTCCCATGCTGGTAATGGTGGTTTCCTAGGAGGTTTTACATTCTTAATTCCTCTCAGGAACTGCCTGAGCAGAGGATGTGAGAAGACAGGGGGATCAAAGCTGTATTCTGCAGAAATAGCTGATGCATGTATCTTGATGGATGAATAGGACAGGCCTGTATGGAGAAGCTCTGCCAAATACTCCAGGATGTTGGCAATATCTACTTTTGACACATCTTTCCCTCTTTCAGTACTCCAAATGACAAACCTTTTCCATTTTCCTGCATAGTTCCTTCTTGTTGAAGGTCTGCGGGCCTCAAGGATAATGTCTTTAACCCTTTGGGATAAATCTGGGTTAGTTGCTCTTATGTAATGTTCCAGGCAGTCAGTTGCAGAGTTTTCAGGTTTGGATGCAGGATGTTGTAGTCGCTCTGAGTTAACATCAAAGGAATCAGGGGTAGTGCCCACGTTTCCCAAGACATGCTCCTCAGCAATGGATACCAATGTTGTCTTGGCCAATTTGGAGCTATCAGAGTATCCTTGGACGTTCCTCTTTGATTTTCAGTAGTACCTTGTGCATCAAAGGAAGTGGTGGAAATGCATATGCTGTCAGGCCTTTCCAACTGAAGGATAGAGAGTCCACCTTCCAAGCAAGTGGGTGGTATGTCCTTGTGCAGAATTTCTTGAGCTGGTGATTGAGTGGGGATGCGAATAGGTCTACTTGTGGCATTCTCCATTTCTTTGTGATGGCCTTGAAGATGTCCGGGTGTAGCATCCATTCGTGAGCATCCGAGGTAGTTCTGCTTAACATGTCTGCTAGGATGTTTTCTTTTCCCGGTACAAATATTGCCTGTAACTGAATGTTGTAGCTCAGAGCCATATTCCATAGGTCCAGAGCCATGTGGCATAGGGGGTATGAATGAGTGCCTCCCTGTTTGTTGATGTACCACATGACTGTGGTGTTGTCTGTCCTTATCATCAATTGGCCTTCTTTGAGGAATGGTCTGAAATTCTGGATTGCTAGTTTTACTGCCAGCATTTCTTTTTGATTTATGTGCAGGTGCAGCTGATCTGGAGTCCATAAGCCTTGAATGCACTTGTCCAGCATGTGGGCCCCCCAACCGAGGTCTGAGGCGTCCGTTGTGATGGTTTGGCTTGTTTGAATATTGTGGAAGGACAAACCTGGGTTTGACTGGCATGCCTGAGCCCACCATAGGAACTCTTGTTTCAGGCATGGGATTAGTGGTATTTCGGTTTCCAAGCTGTGCTTGTGTTGAGACCATAAATTCTTTAGGTACCACTGTAGCTTTCTCATATGCAGTCTGGCATGGGGGACCAGGATTATGCAGGATGCCATGAAGCCCAAGGCCTGCAGTACTTTCCTTGCTGTTAGTTTGTTCTGCTTTGTTAATGCCAAGAAGTAAAGAGGAAGTTGTTCTTGTTTTTCTGCAGTTAGGAATGCCATCTGTTTTACTGTGTCCAATTCTGCACCCAAGAATGTTCTTGTTTGGGATGGAATCAGTCTTGACTTTTTCAAATTGACTGTGTATCCCAGGGCTTGTAGTAAGCAAATGACTCTTTGTAAGTCTTGTGTCAGCTTGCTTTTGTTGTCCGCTTGTATCAGGCAGTCGTCCAGGTATGGATAAATTTGGATTCCCTGAAGCCTGCAATGAGCGATTACTGATGCCAGACATTTCGTGAACACTCTGGGCGCAGTAGATAAGCCAAAGGGCAATGCTGAGAATTGATAATGCTCTGATCCTGCAAGAAATCTGAGGTATCTTCTGCAATTTGGTCGTATGGGGACGTGCAGGTATGCCTCCTTGAGATCTAGAGTCACCAGCCAATACTCCTTGCCCAGCATGGGAAGAAGTTGCTGTAGGGTCAGCATTTTGAATTTTGGGACAATGATGAATGTGTTTAAGGCGGACAGGTCGAGAATAGGTCTCCAACTTTTCTCTTTTCTTGGTACTAGGAAGAGTCTGGAGTAAAATCCCTTGCCCTGTTCTGTAGGTGGTACCCTTTCCACAGCTCTCATCTTTGTTAATTGAGCTATTTGTTTTAGAGCTTCTGTCTTTTGATTTGGTGGTAGGTTTGGCATTCCTCTTTTTACTGGTAAGGTGTGAAAATGAAACCTGTAGCCTTGGTCTATAGTTTGCAAAATCCACTTGTCTCTTGTGATATAGTGCCAGTTTTTTGAAAATAAGGCTAACTTTCCGCCTAAGGGTGCTGCTATTTGTTCGCTGGTAGGCGGTGTGAGAGTCAAGTCACTGTGATTGTCCTGTTGCAGTGGCAGTGGTTGTATCTGTGCCTCGTTGGTTATTGCCTTGCCACTGGCGTCCCCTGTAGGCACCTCCTCTGGATTGATTTCTGCCTCTGGAACGTCTATTCCTGCCTCTCTGAGTTTTAGAGGAGTCTGGAAAGGACCAATTTTTGGAAGGCCAGTTCCTGCTAAATCTTGGGGGCTGAACCTGTAGGAAATCTTTAACTGTTTGTACAGATTTTGCCTTCTCTTCCATTTTCTTCATTACTTGTTGGGCAGGAGAACCAAATAGACTGACCTTATCCATAGGAGCATCTAATAGCTTTGCTTTAACATGATCCGGCAAGACCTGTTCTTTCAACCATGCATGCCTTCTTATAACTGTGCCAGTCATGGCTGATCTAAATGAAGCCTCCAGTGCATCATAGCCACATTTTAAAGAATGTTTACTAACCTGCTGAATGTTATTCACCATTTCTAGAACATATTTCTTATCTAAGGAATCATCAGAGGACAGTTTCTTAGTTAACTGATCAAGCATAAACTCTTGGTATTGGATCATATGAAACTGACAGTTCAAAGCTCTCGCTGAGAGAGTAGCAGAGGTGTATACTTTTTTACCCCATCTCTCTAAGGACCTGGATTCCCTTTCAGAAGGGAGAGGGTTTTTCGCTGAGGTTGAAGCTACTGCCTTAGGCCCCAGTGAGATAGTCTCAGGGTCTGCAAAGGGAGCCTTGTATAAGTGGTGATGAGTGTCCGGTACCCTGTAAAACCTATCGGGCTTGGCAGGGGCTGGAGGTAAAGTATCAGGAGCAGTGCAAACATCATTAAATGCATCATCCACAACAGGAAGAACTGGAGGTATAGCTAAGGGCCTATGTTGCGGTAAGTGTAAAAATGTCCTAAGCCTTTTTCTTGAATCTGAGAAATCTTGTCCCTGCCATTGGAATTGCTCTCTCATGGCATGTAAGGTTTCCCCAAAGGAAAATTCCTCTGGTGGAGAGGCAGAAGGAATTGATTCTTCAGCATCGGAATCTTCATAAGTAGAAAAAGGAGCCTCTGGATGATCTGTATTGTCTGTATCATCAGAAGAGTCATCTGAGGACACTGGCTCAGGGGGCTCTGCTCTAGGTCTCTTTTCTGGAGGTTGAGAGGCCCTGTCTGGGTGAGATTGGGATCCCCTTATTAAAGAGATGAGATCCTCTGCCAGAGTAAGCATTTGGGAACTGGAACTGGGCCTGTGAGAGGGGGGCTTAACAGGCACAGACTTAGCAGTTTTGGCTGCTTTAGCCCTGGCAAAGGCCTTTATAGACATGGCTGCAGGAGGCCCAGCAGCACCACGTGCTGGGGTAGAGACATCCAAAGGGATGGTGTCCGATAATTCTGGAGAAACCACATTAGTAGGCAAAACTTCAGAGGCCGATTCAACTAGGGTAGAAGGGGCCTCGGTAGTAGTCATGGATTCGGCTGTAGAGTGACCCGTTTGCTCGGTTTCGGCCGAAACCGAGACACTCGCGGTTTGCTTAACTGTGGTTTCGGCCGAAACCGCGGACCGCGAGTGTCGGTCTTTTTCTTTGCGTTTTTTAACAATTTGAGTAGTCGGAGGATCCGACGGCATAATGTACGCAAAATCTGAGCAGAAAAACTTTTTCAGCAAACTCCGACCGACGCCTAAGCGTTCGTCGGTTGAAGGAAGCACAGGCTAAACAAGCTGCTACGTCGTGGTCTGGGCCTAAACAAGGTAAGCAGTAAGAGTGGAAATCTTTATGAGGTATTTGTCTCCCACAAGTTAAACAGTTATTCACTTTTTCTGACATCGGCTGAGGCAAGAAAGAGTCCCCAACGGGGTACTTAGCTTTTTAGAAGTCTTCGAAGTAGTATTCGGTAGTAGTAATCTCTGGATCTGACCGACCGGCACTTGCGAACAGCTTCTGCTTCGGGCGCCACGCGGCAAGAAAGACTGAGGAAAATGGCGTTGGCTGATGCCTTTATACCCGAAGACCAGCAGAGATGACGTCGGGTGAAGTGCGACACCAGCCGAAGCCAGACCCAGACTTTGGAATCCGGCCGACCGAAGGGCTGCCTGACGACAGGACAACCCATTTGTAAGGACTGCAGATGCATCCTTGAAGGACATCTGCTACAGCAGGTCTTTCATTTATGATTCCCCTATCTCTTTCTTTTTGTTTATAGTCTGATATCAATCTCTGTTAGGAAAGGTAGTCTCTAGCCTGCAGCCCAAACATCTTCTTGACCTCATCCCACTCTATTGCCTTTCTCTCTGTAGGACTTTGCTGCCAAGTTCCTTTGCCAGTCTTCTCAAGTAAATTCTAGCCCCCTCTTGCCTACTTTCTGTACCCCTACATGCAGTCACCCCTTCTGGCAAAATAAATATAATAAATAGAAAGGAAACGTACAAAATAAGCAATTTATTGATGATCCAAAAAAAGTTTTATAGAGAACTGGGAAATAAGGTAAAAGGAATTGAAAGACTGACAAAAAAAGAAATAGACATATTTTGGAGGAGTATTTATGAAGATCCTGTGGAACATAACAAAGATGCTAAATGGACAGAAGAAGTTAAAGAAAGAATAAGAGGTTCAAAGGTACAGGATATGAAATGGGATGAGGTAACAGCCAGAGAGATTGAAACAAAGTTAAGAAAAGCCTATAACTGGAAAACCCCAGGTCCAGATGCATTACCTAATTTTTGGCTAAAAGTATTAACATCTTTGCAAAAAGATTTAGCCATGAGTAAGAACTACATATATGCACACCCAGAACAGACAACAACCTGGTTAACAATTGGAAAAACAAGGCTCCTACTTGAGTGAACCTGCAAGCTACCCTAAAAATTATAGACCAATTACTTGCCTTCCGACAACATATAAACTATACAAGGGAATTGATGCTGACAGAATTTATAGTGATTTAGAAGAAAACTCAATTATGGCAGGAGAACAAAAGGGCAACAAAAGAAAATCATATGGAACAAATGATCATTTGTTCTTAAATAAAGTCCTAGTGGAGAACTGTAAAAAGGGGAAGAATCTAAGTATGGCATGGACTGACTATGAAAAAGCATTTGATAGTATCCCACATTCATGGATAAAAGAGTGCTTAAAAATATATACGATACACCCTACACTGATCAACTACATTACAGTGACCATAAAACAGTGGCAGACCAATGTGCAGTTAAGCCATGATAAAGTACAAATTATTATCCCAGGGATAAAGATTCAAAGGGGGATATTCCAGGGTGACTCTGTCACTGCTACTATTCTGCCTTGCACTTAACCTATTAAGCTGTCTACTTAACAGCTTAGGCCATGGCTATAATTTGGCTCCTAGAAAACAGTGTAAAGACTTCTCACCTTCTCTTTGTCAATGATTTAAAACTGTACATCTCATCAGATGAGGAACTGAAAGTTGTCAAAACTTTTTCAGATGATACAAGAATGTCACTTAGTCTTCATAAATATGCAAAAGCAACCTTTAAAGCAGGAAAACTGCAACGTCAGGAAAACAGTTTGGGACAAGATTGTGATGTAAAAGAACTTGAGCAAGAGGGAGTATATAAATACTTGGGAAGTGATGAAAGATCAACAATAAAACACGAACAAATGCAAATAAAATTTAGTAAGGGATATTTCAAAAGACTTAAATTAATCCAGAAAACAGCACTGACATCTAGGAACAAAATTCAAGCTATAAACCAATTTGCTCTTCCTGTTCTAACTTACAGTTTTGCAGTGATTGACTGGCCCCAAAATGTGTTGGATAGATTAGATAGGAAAACAAGAAGGATGCTTCATGCTCACCAAATGATTTATAAAAATCAGTGCATACCAAGATTATATATTCCCCGTTCTGAAGGAGGGATGGACCTCCTTGAAATTGATTATATGTATAGATCTGCAATTGTGGGACTCCACATACATCTGCTTACCTCACAAGACCCAAACTTAGTGAAAGTTTTGAAACATGAGGAGAATAAATCTAAGATGACTTCTCTGCTTAATTTAGCAGAAGCATATCGGCGTCAAGCAGGAATGGAAATCAAACCAGAAGTGGATAAAAATCAGGTAGCAACTGAATGTGCCAAAAAAACAAAAGAAAGAATATAAGGTGAAGGACCAGATGAGAAGGCAAGAAATGTGGAAAAAGCATATATATAGTTGCAAGTATAGAAAACATCTGGAAGAACCTCATGTTGATCAGGGATGAATACAGGAATGGTTAAGGACAGGCAAATTCAAATCAAGAGATGAAAGGTTAATATTGGCAGCCCAAGACAGTGGGCTATGTACACGTTGGTTTACAAAGTCCATTGAACACGTGGGCGAAACAGACAAATGTAGGTTTTGTAAAACCGAATTGGAAACAGTTGCACACCTCGTTGCAGGTTGCAACATATTAATGGCAGAAGGACTGTATACTGAAAGGCATAATAATGTGGCAAGATTGATGCACTGGGGATTGTGCAAACATTATGGTATTGAAGTGGCTGAAAAACACTGGAAACATGAGCCACAAACCATCATAGAAATGGTGATGTTTATATCACATGGGACCATCTATTACCAACAGTTCAAAAGATAGATGCTAGAAAAACAGATATAGTGGTTCAAGAAAAGAAGACAAGAGTAGCATTGATCATTGAAATTGTCACACCCATTGACTACAGTGCCTTGCGTACAGAGAGACACAAAGTCATAAAACATCAGGATCTGCAGGCAGAAATGAGAGCAATGTGGATGAAAGATACCCAGACAGTTCCAATAGTAGTACGAGCAACGGATCTTATAAAAAAGAATCTAAATTGTATTTAGATACATTCCCAATCCATGTAACTCTCTACAAATTCCAGGAGGAGTCATTACTGGGCACATTGCGGGTACTCTGAAGAGCACTTTGGCTGACATCAAAGATTGAAACAATACTAATTTCATGAACTTTAACTGTACTTTGACTTAGGAATGGGGTCAATTCCCTAGAAACCCAAAAGACTTGGAGAAATTAAAAAGAGCAAAATCACCTTTCTACTTTCTTGTGCTGGCTAAGTTCTTAGAATACTTTCTACTACTTTCTGAATATAACCTTAATGGTTCTCATTTTTCTCCTTAAAGATCTGCATCCAAAATCCCACTCTCTTTTTTCTTGACCTTCCCCTTCAAGATTCTCCCTTTCCACTTTGAATTATAACCGTGTATAACCGTGTAGCTCTGAAATATCCCTTGAAATCGGGCAATCCTTAACCATCTTGTTCTACTGGAAGGATTAACTTATCCCACTTAAATCTTGTCCTCCCAGATAAATTCCTTCAACTCTCTATTAGTTATTGTTTACAACTTCTCCTCTAGTTGATGAAAATATGCCTGCCTTGTATACATAAAACTAAAGGGACTAAAAGCATTTTGACTGCTTGTATCTTACTTTTTATATCCATTAACAAGATCTTCCAGTTTTTCAGTTTTTGTATTATCTTTTGTTTAGTCTATTCCCACACATTCTTAGCTGCTACAGCAGAAGCCTTTTTATGCACAGGTGATTTTTTTTTTTATCTAGTACTCATGCCTGGTTTCTGTCCTACTTAGGGACATACTGCTCAACTGTCCAGATTTTCGCAGAATGTCCAGATTTTTGCCTCATATTTTTGGTCTGTTTCTTATAAAATATGTGGTTTTCTTGCAAATCACTAGGATTATCTGAGGATTGAAGTCACCATCATAATGACATATACTTGTGTTTCAGACTTCAATTCATTTTCTTCAGAAAAATGCATACAAAGACAAATCCTGTTGTTCTATCAACTTTCTAAGTTTATAAGAGCAATATTTAAAATCTGTCCCTAATTTTGGGCATTTGTTCTCCCATTATGCCAGGCTTTGTCCAGTCTTCTTGCACTAAGAGGTTGAGAGGTATGTTTAGGGGCTTCTGATTGTTGAGAGAAGGGGGTATGGTTTATTTACCAGCCCATTCCTTGTGTCTTGTTTTAGTTCTTAATGCTATTATACTGCAGACAATTGCATATCCTTAATGGTATCACACTGGTGAATACGGATATGTATTTATTTCAATTCACAGTAAACTTAAATGTGACTAGAAGATATCTCAATATAGCTTCCTGGGAATTGTGTGGGACTTTTCCTCACAATCCCCAATCACTGTTTCTAAATTAATCTTCAACTTCATTTTTAACTGCTTTATTTTCTATAAAATATATATAAATCAAAGCAAAGCACCCGAGTATAATACAGTAACATATAAGAGATCATTACTAAAAATTATGTAAAAGTATTCCAGGAAAGTGAAATCGGAGTATGATCTAAAAGTGTAAGCCATACCAATATAAGTAAGTAAAATATAAACATGCAAAAAACATAATAATGCAATAAAAGCAGCCAGAAAGTTCCCCAAAAACCTTCATGCAGCTGGATCAAAACTCTCAAACCAAATGCAGTCCCTCTTTCTAGTGTAACAGCACTAGTGGCCAAAACTAACATGAACACAGCTCACTCATGGTTTACAAATAACAGTTCTCAGGAAGAAAATGTTGATGTTAACACCAATCATTTCAGGTCTTGCCTCATCTCCTGCTGGATGACCATTCTTTAGCCTGTAACCTAGGTCCTGCAGTTCCTCTTCCCACTACTTTTTTGGTGTACCATCAACATCCGCTCCATAGGACTTGATTTAACAATTTATGGAGGTATCTAAATGTGCAGTAGAGGCAGTTGATATTAATGGAATGTGAGTGTTTCTTGATCCCGCACTTGAAACTATTGACAGTGAGCATGTGTCAGTCCTGACATGATGAAATATACCATCTTCATGTTATAATCCCAGAGGAAGGTGGAATTTTTCAAATGATTAAAGATCCTGCCTGTAGAGCTGATTTGCAAAATCCGAGCTGTGAACTGCAGCAAACACTGTGCTTGATAGCAAGTCCACTTCAGCCTTGAAGAAGCTGAAGTCCCTGTTTTAAGTCATGTCTCAGAAAGCTCACAGCTAGTTCACCTGATGACTTAATTGACAAGTTCCACAAAGAATTTCAGACCTTAGGAATCTTGCCAAACAAACCTGAGAGAAGAGTAAGAAGCATCCTTTTCAGGCTCTAACAAACTCCAGAGTGCTGGTAGCCCCAGACGTATTCAGGTTTCCGTAGAAGGCAGGGGGTTAGAAGTCTTTTCCACCACACACATACTGCTTCTTTACTAATCTCAGGGATTTAAGCATTCAAGATGATCCAGAAATGTAATATGATCAAATCCTTGATCTTGACAGGCTCCATGCTGAAAAAACAAAGGTTTCCCCTCTGGAGGTGCGCAGACTCCTACAGATACCTCTCTCCAGTGGTCTACAAAGCTTCTGTGCCCCGATTATCAACACATTTATTTGGCCACAAGCCTCAAGCTAGGTAAAAGGCTTCAATCTTCTGACTCCTCCTGACCATGTCTCTGCTCAACATCAATCATAAAACAAACTTTATTTTTGAAAAGCCTCATTTGCATACTCTTCTGAAATCTGGCACCCAATTAATGTGTCTCATTGAGTATATGATCATTAGTCCTTTACCAGTACAGCTGTCATGAATCATCAAAGTGTGTTTGCAACTGCAATGGTTCCTTACACAGAAAAGGTTTCTGAAAAGTTGCAGTGACCATACCTCTTTGTAGTTGCAGTGACCATACCTCTTTGTAGTTTTGGGATACTTAAAATTTCTGAGTGGTTTATTAAAGGCCTGCAGAATATGCACACAGGAACTACAACTGAAAAATAGGACAGCATCGGTCTGGTACCTCCTGCTGCCAAAGTGAGGATTGACAGGGCTGCCCAACCTCTTCAGTTTTAAGTGAGGATTGACAGGGCTGCCCAACCTCTTCAGTTTTATTAGCCTTGTACTCTGAACCCTTGGCATATTTTCTACAGATTCTGTCACTAGTACTATCCTCTAATTCATAACCATTCCTAACAAAAGACACTGTACTGTATGCAAATGACATGCTTGCCACACTCAAAGAAGCATCCAGGACTTGTCCACTCTTTTTTAAGGTTCTTTCTGACTTTCTGTTGCTGTCAGGTTATATAATTAATTCTAAAATGTTTATGGCGCTTGTCTGTAATCATTTAAGGTACTGACCCTGAAGAAATCCTATCTGCTGAAATAGATGGTGGTCTCACTCTCCAGTTTGGTAAACCTTAAGCCCTATACCATATGACATATAAAACACTAACACAGGGAGCATCCACATTATACTATCTACATGTCTCAAAGACTTGAGTGGCTTGCAAACATAAAGATGGTTTCTCACCCAAAGCTCCTCTAAGATATGCAGTCTTGTCAGTTTTTTTTTTTATTTTTCATTTTTTCTGAGGCATTCTAGGGGAGATGAAACAAATCCAATAAGGCATATCACAGCAACCGTGTGCTCTGCAATGACAACAAGCCTATATTTGTTTATACAACAGGGTGGCCTGCCTCTACCCCAAAATAAGCCTGGTAACTTGGACATCTGCTTTCAAGCCTGTAGTGCTTTGGTTCTCCCTCTCATTCTCTACAGTGAAAGGAAGAATTAATGCAGCATTGCAGCTCCTAAAATGCCAGAGGATCTGGAGTGTTGTACCCTTCCTATTTAAATGACTAATAATCCATATGACTAAAACTTCATAAACTCTGAGGGCCTGCTTAGCTTGAATGGTTTAGTGCAGAAGCAGACACATGAACCCAAACAATTCTGCAGGTAAGCCTTTCCTCAGCCTTCTTAAGTCTTCGGAGGCATCCACACAGTGGTCTTTCATGTTATATCTGCTTTTCAGTATAACTGGTTTTAATCCAAGAGGTGTACTTAGTCCAGCTCTGACCTCTGGAGACTGGTTTATTGGATTTTGCTGGCATATTTAACACTGAAGAGAAAGACATTCATAAATTAACCCAAAATGTCTGTCAGTGCCTCTGGATTAAGCATTACCTTCAGTTTAAGACACAAAACGTTAAATTCTCACAGGATAAATCCTTTATAGAGATTATACTGTACCTCATAAATATCACACAACTGCAAAGGAAGTGAAAAACCTTTATCCATTTTCTATAAAATGCTTCCAGGATTTTCATTACATCTCAAAAGAATAAAGAAAGTCACTGATCTTTCAAGGACATGAGCATTGCAGAGAAACTTGGAAGTCAAAATACTATCGGTCTCTAACCCCAGCTCTGTGGCACAGAGGAATACATTCCTGACTGTGACTCAGCCAATCCACGATCAATTATTGGCTCAAAAAGCTGGAAGAATAATGGAAATGTTAATGAGAGAGATGCTACCGAAGTCAATACAGTTAATTGAGAGGGAGGGTTTGGTGGCTCTTTCCCATGTCATGACCTGGTACTCCAGGGGAGTGATGTAGACCAATTCTCAGATTACAGACCCTGGGGCTTAACATGTTTGAGCCCAACCAAGCTGGTGCAATATCCACTGCAGAGGAGCAACAGAAAGCAGGCACATCTCCACAATAGGGGCACAGGCAGTCTCTACATGGTGACACAGAACCATGATGCACAACAGAAATGCTCTAATGACTGCTAAAATGACAGCTCCCTGACTGGCTATCACCTCACAGGTAGCAATGGGCTGGGAATAGCTCTCACCCTGTAAGGAAGAAATGGGCCATTCAGTCTCAAGGAGCTTATGGTCAGCAAACAGTGGGGCAACAACAAATGTATAAATAAAAAATATATATATACTGGCAGTCCCAGCATGGTAATCTCAATTCTGTAATGATGGTCATTTGCCTGGAAGATGTTATACAGGGTCTTCTGTATGCTTCATAGTCACTCTACTATCTTCTCCAAGACTAGCCAGAGTTGCTGGACATGTCATATGGATGTTTAAACACCTGGAAGTATAATTTCTGTAAGTAAGAATTCTTGGCTTCTTTTTTTTTTTTGGGGGGGTAGAAAGTTTCCTGCCTGTATGTCTAAGGAACAAACCTTTACCTAATGGTCCCCTAATGTATAGTGGCCTACTTAGTGGCAACTGTACAGCCAGTAGAGTTGTCTGGAATCTATATCTCAGTCTAACAGTAGCTGACAAGTAATTAGAAGGTGGAAGTCTGAGAATATTTCCTTAGTCTAAAACTGCTGGGAGAACATTTGTCTAGTTTACTCACCAGAGCACAGGGGTACCAATTAAGGGATCAGACAAAACTTGCAGAAGGCCCCATTAACTTAAATGGCAGACAAATTAGCAAAATCTCCTTATCTGTAATTCACTTCCTCTTCAACTCCTCCCTACTCTTTCTTCAGAAATGGCTGCAGATATGTACAAAGGGTATAAAACTTAATTCTGCAATGGCAGCAGAAATGTCCGTGAGCTGTGTTTTGCAAAACTTTTAAAATAACACACATAAGTGTGCTGAAGAGTCTTTCCAAGTTATTCCTTCCCCCACTCTTATCCTGTTCTGCTCCTTAGTTTGTCAATTTGTACTATCCAATTATTTTTCTTGCACAGCATTGCATAGAAATGATAGAATAAGCAACATTCTTTTCATTCCAGAAAGCAACTGACATTTTTAAATGGAGGGCATTAACAGGGCGAAAATGTAGAGTTTTTGATTAATGCTATAATGTGTAAAAACGATACAGGATACAGAGTACAGAGCTCTGTGTTTAAGAAATGAAGTAAGCAACTATAGGGCTCCCTGTTGTAATTCTGGAGGCGTAAATTGTGGCCCTTAGAATGAAGAGACTATAAAAGCAAAAGAGAGTGACGTACTTTAAGACTAGCCTATTCCACAAGACATTTTGGGACCCCTATTATTATTTTTTTTAATTTAAACACCGGTCCTTTAGTCCATCATCTGGCTGGCTTTTATTCAGTCACTGGCTGCACTTTATATTTTATGTTCAGTTATTGTAATCGGTTTATTGGCACATATCTAAAGATTTAAATTGAGAGCATAAAGATTTAAATTGATTTAATGACTGACTTATTTTAGCAATACTGAACAGTGTGCTCCTTTTTCAGGGAGCACAGGCAGCACTTGTAGAAGCCCTGGTTTGAAAATTGTCAGTTTGAGGTGTACTTCAAAGGAAACCTGAATACTTTTTGGTACTGAATGCAAGAACTTTTCTATGATCGAGATCTGTGCTCTTTAAGTGGCAAAACAGAATTTGGGGAGTGGCTGGCTGCTAGTTCCAAGTACCTGGTTTTTGGATGACGAAGAAGATGGCAGCTCTTAGCAGTGAAAATATATCCATAATAAAAAAAAAAAAAAACAAATGTGAAAGAGGATGATAAAACTGGTGATCTATTTCTTTATCACTGTGAGATAGTGTGATCTAAATATGTCTTACCCAGCCTGTTTTACTTTCCTTACGTTGCTGCCTAAGAGGTCATAATTTAGCTGCTTTGGGGAATTCGTGCAGAGAAGAAAGAAAGATGAAATGTGGTTTGAAAACTAATCTCTATAAACATCTGCCTCCTAATGTCACTTAGTGATTTAGACTTTTGGACTTTTTAGCATGTTACTCATATCTCTGAACCAGAGTTCAAAAAATGTTGCCTTCCTGTGAAGGACGAGATAAAATTGTAGCCAGAGACAGAAGTTTAAATATCACCTTATTAGCTAAATAAAACTTTCCAACTTTTCCTCAGATACTGTCTTTGGCATTCCTCTGAGCAGCTCCAAGGCAAATACTACAGGTAACATCCATTACACTTGTTAAAGAATTTATGTACTGAAAACTGTCGAGATATATTGGCCATTCAAGAGTTAACCATGACTCTAAGGATGAAAGGTTCCATTTATTAAATTATCTTTTAAATAATCAGTGTAATACACAGTGGCTCTTGCTTTCTTTGATAATGTACACCTGGTAAGTTAAGAGGGATACAGCTGTATTTATTCCAGCAGGACAAAAAAAAAAAAAAAAAATGGTGAGGTGGAATATAATTACTCTTTCAATGGGTATGGGACTGAAAGTACCAGACCTTAAGATTTATAGTAGGGTAAAAAGGTTACAACTTTTAAAGGGGATGACGCCTTAAGACTATGAAGCTAGGTGAAAATCAGCTTTAAAATTAAAGTATGGAGGGAAGAAATGGTTTCATGATATGCTTATATGGAAGAGGTCTTGTAAAAAACAGAGATAAAACAACAGTCATCGATTTAATGACACCGATTAAAAGGTAATAAAGAAGACCAATTCAGGTAAATGCCTTTATTAGTTTTTTTACCATTAATTTGGCAAGATGATGATTTATACAGTTTGGGCAAGTCATAAGAAATTTAAATAGGAGCCACTCCAGTGGTGTAGAGAGAGAAAGGCCTGACTACAGCCTACGTGACTCTAGTTTGATTGCTCGCTCGGGTGACTGATGGAGCTACAAATAGGGATCGGCATGCCCATCCTGGGTGGAGGGTGCTTGTTGATGACACTCCCTAAGGGGCAACATTGTCCAAAGACGACAGTTCCCTCTGACACAGTTGATGAGCATTGGAGTGTGAGTGTGTGTGTGTGTGTGTGTGTGTGTGTGTGTGTGTGTGTGTGTGTGTGTGCGTGTGTGTGCGTGTGTGTGCGTGTGTGTGCGTGTGTGCGTGTGTGCGTGTGTGTGTGTGTGTGTGTGTGTGTGTGTGTTGGGGGGGCAAGAAAACAGGGTACGTAGGACATTAAAAAAAAAAAAAGGATGGAAGCACAAATGACCAAAACTACAAGATGCCCTCAGATTCCACACCTAAACATTTCATCTTATCTTATGTGATTTGTGGCTATAGCCTTTGTTTTACATTCATTCATTTTATATCCTATAAAGACCTGAAACTGTCACAAAATATTCGACAGCACCAAAATGCCTTTTTCTGGATTTAACAAGTATAAAGTAATATCATCAGCAAACAACAGCCAGCTTTTCTTGATTATGATACCAATTATATCCTTGAATTTCTGACTTCTTTATTTTCTCTGCCAATGGCTTCAAATATAAAGCAAATAACGAAGGGGAAGAAGACACCCCTGCCTTGTTCCTCTGTTCAAACACAACTTACAGGAGAGTAACCCTCTCACTTTAATTCTTGTCTCAGGTCCTTCATATATCTTCCTAATTACCCTTATTTTATATGGGAACACACATGTTCCATTGCCCTACTCATAAAATCCCAGCTTACTCTGCTGAATGCTTTCCCTGCATCGAGACTCACCAACAGCAGCAGTATTTTTTTACATTCTGCTTCCCTTTGGATCATCATTGTTCTGTTAATGTTGACAAATGTTTGCCTCCCCTCCACAGAACAACAATGCTCCATGCCTATTAATTTTGGCAAAAACATTGCAATTTGTTTAGCTAGTATAGACATAAAAAAGAAGTTATGTACTCACCATAACATTCCATCTGTGTTGTCCACTTTCATTCTTCCTCAACTGATGGGTTCGGATCTGATCCTTCTGATCCAACTTGGCCATTGCTAAAGCTTGTGGCAATCAATAACTCTTGAGCTTCTCCCTTACTCATAAAGCATCAACCCCAAATACCTCAGATCTTGTTTGCTGACTTAAGTAGAAAAGCCATATTTGTATTCAGAAATAGAAAAGGCTATATTCGGAGCTTAATATAAAGGACAGAAATGTCCTGTAACCACTCATTCTTCCAGAAGTTTTCAAGGACAGGGGTTGGGGGGGCAGGGGTAGTTGAGGAAAAATGAAAATGGACAATACAGATGGAACATTATGGTGAGTACATAACTTCTTTACCTGATGTCAATTTTCATTCCATTCTCAACTGATGGGATAGAGTCCCCAGCTACCTAAAATCCTTGAGTGGACTCAAGGAAGGATATTCCTGAGCACCACTGAGACAAATAATGCTCTACCTCTGGAGACCAGATCCAATCTGTAATGGGTAACAAAGGTATGGGGAGTATCCCAGTTTGGTGCTTTGCATATATCATCCATGGACATTCTGGACTGAAACATTGAGGAAGTAGCCGTGGATCTAGTTGAATGGGCTCGTAACAGTTTTGGTAGAGTAATGTCTGACATGTTATAAACAAATCTAATACAGTTAGCCAATGAGATAAAGTCACTTTGGTAACTGGTTTTCCCAATTTTGCTTCTGTGAATGAAACAATTGGTCAGATTTCCTGATGTCTTTTGTTCTATGTAGTTAGAAATGTAATTGTCTGTGGACATCCAATAAATATAATATGTATTCACCCTTATAAACAGAAAATGCCCAACAGAGAGTTACTGGATCCACATGAAAATAAAACTATGTAATGGTGATTACTTTCCTTTTATTAACAAAGCACTTTTCGTCTAGCTTAATTGCAGATCTTCTTCAGGTAAAAACCTTTCAGAAAATGAAAACACATAGTAAAGCATACTTCATCAGCTGCTCACATCCACCAATACTAAAACCAAGTCAACTAATAACCGCACCCATGGGCTGAAATATAAGCTAAATTCACAAGCTATGTGCAAGCACTGGTAGATGCGAGCAGCTGATGAAGTATGTTTTACTATATATGTTTTCATTTTCTGAAAGTTCTGCAATTAAGTGGCATGAAAAGCATTTTGTTAATAAAAGGAAAGTAATCAACATTATACAGTTTTATTTCGTGTGGATCCAGTAACTCTCTGCTGGGCATTTTCTGTTTATAATTGTTTGTTTTTTCTTCTTGGTTCTTGGTTTTATGTATTCACCCTTGCCAATAAATTTATGAAAGAATACTGGCAAATCAGTGGATTGATTGATATTAGATTCTGACACCACCTTAGGAAGAAAGGAAGCATTAGTCCGTAATGTAATTCTATCCTTGTAAAAAATCAAGGATGTTGGTTTTGAGGGCAAGGTTTGAATCTCAGAAATTCATCTAGCAGGGGTAAAAGCTACCAGAAAGATGGTCTTCCAGGAAGGATATTTAAGGTCACATGTAGCTGCTGGTTCGAAGGGAGATTTAGTAAGAACATACAGTACCAGATTCAGGTCCTATGGAGGAGTAGGCTCTCTAAAAGAGGGTCTTAGAAGAAGAGTGCATTTCAAGAAGGCTTTGCTTAATTTACGAGAGGTGACAGAGGAACCATCAAAACCAATGTGAAAACTTGATATGGCTGCTAACTGAACTTTAATCATTGTTGGACTAGCTCCTTCTTTAAAAAGATGGGACAAAACTTCAAGAATGTTATATATGGGGGCTGAAAAGGGTTCAGTATTATTTAGATAAGCCCAGTGAACAAAGCACTTGCATTTACTGGACTAGAGCTTTCTAGTAGAGAGATAATGAGAAGATAAAAGTATCTGATGATGAGGTGAAGACACCATAGGTTGTCTGGCTATTAATGGAACTGAAGAAGCCAGGCAGTCAGCCTGAGGTTAGTTATGTTTAAATGAATCATGCCTGTTGGCTGAGATAGGAGGTCTGAAGCTGGATCCAGAATCCGAGGTTGGTGAAGCAATTCAGGCTAAAGGAAGGGGAACCAAATTTGTTGAGGTCAGTAAGGTGCAATGAGGATGACATTGCTCTTCAACATGGCAACTTTCTGAAGGAATTTCAGAAATAGTGGTATGGGTGGAAAAGAATACAGTAGACTGGGGGCAGCAATCATGAAACAGAGCATCCCTTAGTGATTTCCCTTGTAGGGGGATTAGAGAAAAGTAGTTGCTGCATTCGTCACAGCAAAGCTGACTTCATTGACAGAAAATTATTTCTGTGATGTTCTTGTTGAGGGACATTGATGTGCAAGTTGGCCTCTTTGGGGGAACCAAGTGCCTTGGACTGCTTTCCCCAGAAAATGCCCACCCCCACCCTAGCTGGGAAGGAGTCCATGGTCACTGTGGCCTTGGACTGAAGGGGAATACATGGACAGCCTTGTAAAACCTGATCTGATCGAATCCACAACCTCAGATTTGTCTTCCATGTCAGAGTGATTTATATTTGATAACACATGGGCTGGTAAAGTATTTATCATTTTGTGGCTAGCATCCATTGAAGAATTCTCATGTAAAATCTGGCTAACAGTAATATTGTTATTGTTGCTGCCACTAAACCCAGAGCTTGAAGGTTCAGGCGGTCTGAAATCTTGGTACTGCAGCTTATCTTTCTGACCTGTGATCTTATGGTCTAAACTCTTGAGAGCGATAGTGAAGCTATGGTTGACTTTGTGTTGAGTATCGCTCCTATGAATTCTAGACTCTGAGGTGGTTTTAATTAAGACTTTTCATAGTTTGTGGTCATCTCCAGAAGAGAGCAAGTCTGGAGAACCTGATCTCTTGCCCTTATCAGTAGATGCCATGTCTGAACGGAAATGAGCCAGTCATCTAGGTATGCAAACACCCACAATCCTTGCAGTTTCAAGTGAGCTGCTACTACTGCCATGCACTTGGTAAACACCCTGGGGGCTGTGGCGAGTCCAAAGTGCAGAACTCTGAACTGATAATGACTGGCTTCCAGCCAAAAGCATAAATAAATTCTGGATTGTCTGTTCATCTTTATATGATAGTATGCATCCTAAAGGTCTATTGAGCACAGCCAGTCTTTCTTGCCCAGAAATGGTAGAATAGACTGAACTGTGACCATCCGAAACGTGGTTTGTTGAACTGACTTGTTTACATTGGTGAGATCCAAAATTGGTCTCCAGTCCCCCGTTTTCTTTGGCAATAAAAAGAACCTTGATTAAGTTCTGGATTCTCTCTGGTCTAGAGGGACCTCTTGGATGACTCTTTTTTCCTAGCAGCAATTTAATTTGAATTGCTGCTTGTTCACTCTATGACTGGGTGGAACATCAGGGATTTTTCTCGAATTTGGAGGAGGAAGGGAAAAGGGAATTATAAAACCTCTGGAAATAATCCTATGCACCCAAGTATATTTTGTGAAGTCTAGCCAGACTCTCTGGTGCAAGTATAAATATTCCCTGACTGCTTTCAGAGGTGGGCAGTTGGGCCTCCTTTCAGTAGCGCTAGTAGGGTCAGACAAAGAAGGATTCTCTTGACCCCTGGTTTTGCGGGCCAGCTCTGCCTGGTGGGCATAGTTGTCCATTAGAGTTCCCTCCTCTGCCTCAGGGGAACCTCCTTCACATGTGTCTTGGAATGGACCCTGAGTTTCTTGAACTACATTTTTTGACCACCCCGTTGATTCCTGGAAAAGGATATCTGAGGGGTCGAAAGATGTACGCCATGGCAGACAGGGTCCTTCCATCCTTTTCACACCTGGATAGTGTGTACTTCACCTTGGGGCCAAACAAAGACATGCCGTCAAAGGAAGCATTGATGAACAAGAACTTGAAGGGCTCTGCAAAATCACACAAGTCCATCCAGGCAAGCCTCCTAATGGAAATGCCTAATCCCACTGCCCTTGAGGTTCCTTCTGCTACATGTGAAACCTATCTCATGAAGAAATTAGAAATGGAGTGCAGGGTAGCCAACTGACAAATCACAGATAACTGAACTTCTTCAGAAAGAGCTCCTGAGAGGGTATTTGACAATTACTCTCTCTGAAGTCTTGTAAAGTGTGCCAAATACCACAAAAAATATCCAGCGGTGGTAACCAATAACCAACAAAAAGAAACCATGTATAGCCAGCCAGCAAGGAAACACAAGAATTAGTGTACAAAACTTTTATTAACTGCTTTTGCCAACAGACTTCATCAAAATGAAGTTTATTGATGAAAGTGGTTAATAAAAGTTTTGTATGCTAATTCTTGTGTTTCCTTGCTGGCTAGCTATAAGTGTGCCAAAAAATGAAGAGACCTTAAAGTGAAGGCTGCTGAAGCATAGTCACACTTCCCAAATCTGTCTACCACCCACAACTCCCTGTTGGGGGGATAAACAGTAGAACTCTCCTCTGCAAATTCCATTTTAGTGGCCACCACTACAACCATGACATCAACAGGCACACCTTTTCCCCAAAACTGCTTGTCCATGGGTGGCGGCATAATCATACCTGTTCTCTGAGGTATAGGTTCAATGGTGTCAGGTTCCTTTCATGCCCGCCAAGAGATCAACACAATGAGCTCATCGGTGGGCATATTCACCCAGGAGGTAGATGGGCCAGTACCAGAGGCCTCCAGGAATATAGACTCCTTGGTCAAAGTGTTGCTGGGTAGCCACCAACCTCACTGCTTAAGGATTTCAAGGATGTCCCCAAATGAGACATCTTCAGGAGGTGATCGTGGGGAGCCTTCAGCCTCATCAAAATTCATATCTTCTGTAATGGACTCATCTGGTGAGTCTAGGTGTTTTCTCCTACATGTCTTCTATTTAGGGACCTTCTCAATGGGAGGATCTGGAGAGGTATCACAAGAAAAAAATCAAGATTCCCTGAGTAGAAGCCTGGGGTCTTGGTACTGGCCATCCCTGTGGAAAGATCTTGGTGAGGCTCTGAGCGCAGAGGCATCAGGGTTGCAGATTTACGATCTGAGGGGGATGGATCCATTCATTTTGCAGATACAGAGAATACTCTCTTCACAGCCTCAAAAGTAAATCACCCTGGAGAAAAGGAGGACTTTGGATCCGAAAAGTCGAGCTTATGGACCGCAGTCCTTCCTTGCTCCGAATGCAAAATCCCCGAATTGGAATCCAGAGCTGAGCTATCCAATGCTGAGGCTCCAAGGTGCAGAGACGGCTGTGAAAACTTTGGAGTGGACTGCAACACCTCAGATCTGACAGGGAGGCTTTGATTCCAAGAGCTCTCCAGATCTGAAAGGATAGGAGGACTCAGTGTAAGCTTTTGATCCCTTGATAAAGTATTCCTTGGATCCAAGCTATACGGATCCACACAGCTAGGATTCAGGGACTCTGAAACAGCTGAAGTAGTCAGAAGAGGAATATGTAGTGGGGGCATAGCAGAAAAATGGACCTCCTGACCCAGAGGTGTAGGAGCCAAAGCAACACCCATCTGTTCTGCGCCAAGAGAATTCTCCTCACCACTCTTTCCACATCTTCTTCTGTGAGACTTCTGGAAGAATGAGTGAGAAAAAAATGAAGGAGACCTAGGTCTTTCCAGGAAAGGGAAGGTACACTAGAGGGTACTAAATCCACTAATGGTGAATACCAAGTCCTTGGTAAAAAAAAAAAAATGTTGAAGGTCCAGCAACAGCAACAGTCTGATGTGACTTCGATTGTGATGGATTTGATAAAGATGGATCATGTAATTTTGATTTCTTAGGATCCAAAATAGTCGGATCATACATTTTTGGCTTTTTTGGATCCAAGGGTTAAGTCAGATCTTTGTGAGACCTTTTCTTAGAAGATTCTGAAGCACATGAAGAAGAGGCAGGCTTCAGAGGCAAAGTCTTACGCTGCTTTACCTTTATCTTAGTTTTGGAAGATTTATCTCCTGATATAGCTTATCCAAAGGTTTTGCATTCCACTAATGCTCTGGGGCTGAACCCATGGCAAATCGAGCAGTTTTCCTGTAAGTGAAGCGGCCCTAGTCAGTATGCATATAAAGTGTGGGCATCAGGTAATGGCAGCTTATGCCCACACCTAGTACATTTTTAAAATCCCGCTGGTGCATTATCCATCATATTATACAGCAAAAAATTCAAAGAAAGAACGTATTCTCTACTTAACTTTTTTTTAACAAGGATACAGGAGGAAAAAAATAAAGAAATTGCCAACAATGGTATTCAAGGGTACAAGAAACTGTAGTATCATGGAAAAATACTAACAATAGTATCCAAAAGGTTCACAGAGTACAGTAGAGCAGAAAAGATAGAAAAAGGATTAATATACGGGAAACAGTAAGCAATAGGTAATAGAAATACTTATTCTAGAATTAGAAGAAAAAAATAAGGAAATAAGATAGTTTTAATCAGACTTACCTGAAAAATCACTCGCGTGTATTGGCACCATGACTTTCACTGAGAGAGACAAATGAGATCTTAGGTAATTGAGGTTGGTGCAATGTGGGTAAGGGAGAAAGTCAAGAGTTCTTGGTTGCCACAAACTTTATCAATGACTGAGTCGGATCCGTGGGACGGGATCCAAACCCATCAGTTGAGGATAGAATGGAAATTGACAACATCAGATCACTTTATAATTCTTCTTCTTCTTTCGGCTTTTTCCCGGTTAGGGGTCGCCACAGCGGATCACCTTGTCCGCACATTGAATGGCAGTGGAGTTTTACAGTGTCGAGTTGCCAGCCCGGCGCCCAACCTTCCACAGAAGGCACACTCACACGCACACCTAGGGCCAATTTGGTTTAAAATTGAAATGGGTTTCTATGATGCTGGATCTGATGGGTCTTTACCATCTCTGGATAATTCAGCCACCACAGCTTTTTTCCAAGATGCTGGTGCTTCTCCTCTTTTAAAATATTATTAAAAAAATGTTCCTACAGCCACGATGGTGCAGCGGTAGCATTGTCGCCTCACAGCAAGAGGTTCTCCCAATCGATTCTCGGCTGGAGCACCTTCTGTGTGGAGTCTGCATGTCCTCCCTGGGGTCAAGTGGTGTTCGGAAGACATGCGTGAATGAGTGTACCTTCGTTGAAGGCTGGGTGTCAGGCTGGCACCTCAGCACCATAAAAATTGACTGCCAATCATTAGCGGACCGGAGTTCCACTGTGGCGACCCCTAACCGGGAAAAGCTGAAAGAAAAACAACATTAAAAAAAGTTCCAGATCTTTAAAACTTTCATCCCTCCTAACTAAGAAACTTCCACAGGTAATACCATCTGTTCTTGGAGACCTTCCTGCAGACTGATTATGCATCACTGTTTTTATCTCATTTCCTCCTACTTTTACAATTAGTTGTTCAGCCTCATCTTCCTCTAATCTTGGCATAGTTATGTCTTCTATAAATATTTCCATTTGTGCTCATTCCTGGTTTGCACATTCCTATGCTTTATACACATTTTCAGAAGATTTTCAAAATATCGCTAATACTTCTATAGGAGATATTGTTATTTTTCTTGTCATAAGCTCCATATGTTTAGCAACAACACTGGAAGATCCTATAGGTTTGGCTTCATCAAGAGAATCAGTTAACACTTTCAGGTTATACAACATGACCCTTGCCTCAGGCTTGTCCATATTTAGTGATGCTACTACAATGGAAAGTTCTTTAATTTGTAGCAGTGAAAATTAATTGAGATATACTTCAGAGCACTACCTCAGTAGTGTTTATAGCTTCAGTAAGCACTGAGGTAGATGTATTTCACAACAGCAGCCTTCGGCAATGCTTTAATAAATATATGGCACTCTATATGCATCTTCAGGATTGCATGGACCATGCTATCCCAAATAAAACCAAGACTCCTTCCTCAAGCAAGAATAAACCAATCTGGTGGACCCTGGCCATAAGCAAACTTTACAATAAAAGGAGGAGACTTATACAAAAAAAGGCCAAATCTCAAGTAGAAAAATCATCCCTGATCAGCATTAGTAAGAAATTGAGGGCCCTCATCAAGTCAACTAAAGCTAATTTTGAAAAGAAAGTTGCCAAGGATAACCATAAGACCTTCTATGGCTACGTCAAAAACCTAAATGGCAACACTCAGGTCTGTTCTGAGCTAGTACAAAATGAAACAAAATACACTGACCCTTCTGACATTGCCAACATCTTGGCTGACAGGTTCAGTGCAAATCCCCTCCTCACCACCTACAGGGCCTATTACCATTCCAGGGGATTGTGTAAGTCCAATTATTACTGATACGTTGGTTAACAAGGCTCTATCTAAAGCTAAAAACACTGCCTCCATGGGACCAGATGGTGTCCCAGGCTGTGTCATATGTGAGCTCCAAAAGGAATTAACCCCGCATCTTAATACCCTGTTCAGTCTCAGCCTCTCCACAGGATATGTGCCCATAGAATGGTGCATGGCAACGGTGGTCCCGCTACACAAGGGTGGGGCCACAACTGACCCTGGGAACTACCGACCAATAAGCCTGATCAGTCTGATCTGTAAGGCTATGGAGCGAATCATTATGGAACTCATAAATGAAGAGATTGGGAACCTCCAGTCGCTGGACCCCACACAGTTTGGCTTCGTCAAGGGCAGATCATGCCTCCTGAACCTGGTGGATTTCTTTGAGACAGTTACTCAGGCTATAGATAAGGGAAAGGAGGTATACACGGCTTACCTTGACCTTGCTAAAGCATTTGACACCATTCCCCATTCAGGTATTATTGATAAGCTCACCAGCCTAGGCATAAACCCTTACGTCACAAGATGGATCGCAAACTGGCTCTCAGACAGATCCCATAAAGTAAGAGTAGCGGGATCTATGTCCGAATTCAGACCAGTAACGAGTGGTGTGCCTCAGGGCTCTGTCCTGGGGCCCCTCCTGTTTGGCATATACTTCTCAGAAGTACAGGCAAGCACAGAAGGGCTGTGGCTGACTAAGTTTGCGGACGACTGCAAACTGGGTGCTATAATAGAGTCTCCGGCCGACATGGAGATCCTCCAGAAGGGCCTAAATGAGACTGATGCATGGTGTCAAAACCATGGTCTCAAGCTAAATGCAAAAAAATGCGTAGTAATGCCCTTTGGAAAAAATAGAGTACCCGCAAACTACAACATAGGAGGTAATCCCCTGAAATCTGAGGAAGAAATAAGGGATCTAGGGACCCAAGTAGATAGTCAACTTTCCTTTGATAACCATGTTGCCAAAGTGGTTAGAAAATCCTTCTATGTGACCCATCTGATCACGAAAGGGTTCGCATCAAGATCTAAGGAAGTAATGGTGCCCCTCTACTCTTCCCTCATCAGACCCATTACTGAGTACAATGCACCAATTGGAATGTACCTGGCTAGACATCTCCAGCAGCTGGAGAGACTACATAGGTACCTAACCAAGAGGATTACTGGCCTCAAACAGTTGCCCTATGCAGCACGATTGAAAAAGCTAAGACTGTGCTCTGTTGCATATCACTTTTTCAGAGGCGATCTCTGTCTAACATACAGAGCCATGTCCAATCCAGAATTGTTGAACATGCTCCATCTTAGCAAAACCAAATCTACTCGAGCTACATGCTCTAAGGATATAAACCTCAACACAACAATGAATAGAACATGCTGGAGGGATAGATTCCCTTCGCAGAGACTTCACACTGGGGATCACACCAACAGCACTACTAGATAGGGGCCAAGGATACTAGCTGCTAGTACAAGGGTCTAGGGAACTACTAAAGGGGCGGTGAATACCGCACAATGTGGCTGGGCTAATATATACCTTCGGGCAGATAGCCCAGTACCAACCTATGAACCTATATACAAACAGATCAATAAAAGATAACTAGTAATGCATTTTACTGACCAGATGTGTAGCCAATATTCACATTTCCTAACCTGGTTTATTCTTAAAATATGCTTCCAGAAGGGAAACCATCCACGATCAAGTCAAGCCATCCTTTTCCTAGGTTTACTATTTTGTTCTGCTTCTAACGGCCTGAACCCATTCCTTTAGTCCTTTCCAATGCATACACAGCCTGCAAGCTTTTTTCTACATTATACTCAAAACACATCAGGAAACTGTCTTCCCTTCTTTACCAACAATAACATTTACACAGTTTACCTAACCAGACTGCTTACACTAAATGACATTAAACTGACAATTTTTAAGAATTTAGTTTTAAACGTTTTCCAGCTTTGTCAAATGCAATCAAGTTACCCCCTCTCGTTTTTCAAAACCTTATATCTTTATCTCGTGAACTAATTTTCTTTCTTTCTTCATAAAATGTTGCCATTAGTCAGTCAATTAGGCAGTTGTATATGCAGTAAGTTATGATGTTTACAATGTTTTAGAATCTCAAAACTCCTTTAGAAATGCTGGCTAGTCAGGGGCTGTTAAAGTTCGTAGATTCATAGATGTGTACTAGGCTAATGACTACTATGGCCTTTTTAAGTTTAGCCATGCATCCCAAATCTCTGGCATGTTCTGGTACCTTTGATAAGTGTAAGCAGGGGCTTGGGAGGTGAAACATTTACAAGCAGAGGCCTGGGAGATGAACCATTTACAGGCTGCCTGTGTCCATTACAGACATAGGTGTCAAACCAGGGATGAATTCCCTGTTTCGCATCCAATTGTCCAACTTACACTTGAATTGGGTTAGTGAGGAACTCTGCTTCACATGGATGGGGAGCCTGCTTCAGAGAAGGAGTAGTCTCTGGAATACATACCTGACCTCCAACAGGTCCTATTTATATCACAGGCAAGGTTTAAGTCTTTTTTTAAAATGGGTAATTCTGGTGCTGCTTGTTTTACAGAGAGACAGAAGGTCCATCAGGGTGAGGTCTGACAATGCTTTGTATGTCAGGCACAGATCTCTCCTCAACAGCCTCTAGGAGAAAGAATATTGGGATAGGGCTTTGAGGTGGTCTGCACAGGATATGTTACTTATGCCCTGTATTCTTTTAGTGAAGAACCTCTGTGGACATTCCAGTTATTGTATGTGACTAGTTACGCACACCCCAAAGGGGGCACTGTATTCAATGACAGGTCTGATGTATGCTGAATATAGTGGAACAATGGACCTAGATGCCATACATTCATTTAAAAGTTGCACAACCTAGAATGATTTCCTCACTACTGTAGACATGATGGTCAAAGGGGAGATTACTGACTGTGTATCCCCAGGTCCCTGACCACTGTATCAACTCTTAGGGGGTGTGTAGTCAATATGATCATTATCACGAGTGGATGACTTCTCAAAGGATACTATTATTCATTTCTTGGTACTTTAGTCCATGGCTCTGACACAAGTTATTTGTCTGTGTCAGCCCTTCATAGAGAATATTAGTGTAGGTGGGGGATTCTATGACTGCTCTTAATTTGCAATTGTCTACAAATCTGGTCAGCTAGAGGCCCTGGACATTGGCCTTGAATTCAGAGAAATAAATGACAAAAAGGAGTGGTCTGAGGACTGATCCCCGAGGGACTGCACTTGAGACTGGCCTCTTTGTAGAAGTGGACTCCAAAATTGTAATGTTCTTGTTCATGTCTGTGAGCCACATGGCTATCCTCAGAGCGACATAAGATTTTTTTTCTATCTAACCTACTTGAATTTATCAACAATGCCATAGTGGGGCATTTTGTCACATGCTTTGGCCAGGTCAAGGTAGGCAGTGTAAACCATTTTGTCCTCATTCACTGCTTTGGTGACCTTCTCAAAGAAGTCTACCAGGCTAACTAGGCATGACCTGCCTCTGACAAAAGCAAACTGGGTGGGGTCCAGTAGTGTCTGAAGGTTCCCTGTGTCACTAATTAGCATTTCCATGATGATTCTTCTTTCCGTGGCTTTGCATATGAGACTAGTGAGACTTACAGGCCTGTAGTTTCCATGACTGTAGATAGCCCACCTTTGTGCAGAGGGATGACTGTTGCTGTTCTTCACTTATGAAGCCCAAAGTCGTTTGGAGCCTATGGTTAAATAGTGATTCTAGAAGCCCACACAAGTCACGTTTCATACTATTTAGAAAGCATCGTGGGATATTGTTTGGGCCCATCCATGCAGTGTTCTTAGCCTTAAACAGAGCACAGAGGAGCTGTTCCCTAGTGATAGTAGGGGGAGATACAGTTGGTGGTATTTCCTGAGGGGAGGTTGAGGCGGAGAAAGGGGCAACGTTACTGCTGAATTTGTCTGCCAGTTGGTTTGCTATATCTTTGGTCTCAGTGCCTATGGCTCCATTAACAATGAGCACACAACTGTGTATTGCCTTTGAGGTTACAAACATAGCTCAAGATTGTCTTATGATTGTCTTTGGCATGTCAGACAAAATCTAAAATTTGGCTTTGGTAGAGTTTATTTTCCTTTGAGTTTGTTTAGTTTGATGAGAGTGCGTTTATCCTGCTGGGTGCTACAACTCTTAATTTTTGCCATGATTTTCTTCCTTCTGTTATACAGCCTATTGATGTTGTGATTCCACCAGGGTTAATACTAGTAAGATATTACTACCAGTAGAAGAAGGTAATATAATGAATGCCATGAACATCAAAATGAATATTCTGAGGGCTAAATGTTTTAAACTGAACTGCTCATATTCAGGAACCCTAAAGTCATTGTTGCTTCTCTGAGTATTCATTGATATCTCAGGTTTTCATATCTTATTACTGAGCACTGCTAAAAGCATGAAAGTGAAAAGAGCCACTTCTGACACCATTTACACTGTCTGCTGCTAGAATAATTAAGAAAACACCTACATGAATTAAACTGCTTCATTATAAATTATACTGAAATGGTGGAACAAAATATGACATAAATAAATGATACAAATTGTATAAAATAAAAACAGATGTTTTTGTGCTCCAGGATCTAGTTTCGAGGCATGAATTTAACAAGCAGAACTTCTTTAGGGCACAAAAATATTCTACTGGTTTAGAAGAACAAAGATTCATAGACATTAGTTATAGATAAATAAGATTTATTTATATTTAATTGGATACCCCATCAGTGAATATTATTTCCCTTGGCCCTTTTACAATCAAAATGCAAGTAGATCAATTTCTGATTCCCTTTACTTAAACAAATGTATTTTTAATTCAAAGCTTTAACAGATCACTAGAGGGATATCATAATCTTGCTGAAACATCCAAATCATCTCCTCTGCCATCACAATTCATACTGTCTCTCGGCCTTTGTCTCCTCCTGTACCTATAAGGCAAATAGACAGTATGAGTCCAGTGCTCACATTTCTTCTCTTTCAAGTAAAATGTGATGACACTTTAGTTTTTAGAGTTCTTTACTTAATTCTTCTACTGTACTATTATAAGAAAATTAGCCTGCTACGTGATTACGCTCTACTACTCATAGATTATATATCAAGTAGTCCTGTATAATGACAGCAACAGAATGTACTTTCATTTTTGCATTTTCTTTGTATGTAAATGTGTATAAAAATAAAATGTCTATCGCTTAAATAACTCTGATTTAAAGTTGGCGCAATACATAAACTGTTACCTCTAGTCTAGATTTTTTGTGCATGCTTATCATGCTTTCTGATCAAAAATAAAATTACAAATACTTTATTATATTTTTGTACCCAAAATGCTCCAAAGTCATCACTCTTGCACAAAACTAGATTGTAACATACTGACATGGAGCAAACGGTTTAGAACACTGCAACATTTGCTTTAATGAGGTTCATTCTTCAGTCTAGGAAATACGCTTAGGCATTGTAAGTGAGTTGTTCAAAGGAGAATAAATCTACGCCTGGTAAATAATGTATCTGACTATATTTAATAATCCCACAAAATGACCTGACTTGATTTATTGTATTGTACAGGCTATGCTCCTTTGTGGTTTCATTGCTATTTCTTTCGACTGATATTATGCCCTCAGAATGTACCTTACTATTAACTGAATATTACCCTTCCTGTGATTTCCAACAACTACAGATTTCTCAGCAATTAAAATACTAAACTGCCCCAAGTAAAAGCCCAGTCCCATGGTATACACAGATGAAACCCTGACTATGATCTGAACAACCTGTGCTCGATTAACGGCACAGCTACTGAAGGGGGTCAGGTGGAGAGGGTGAGCTTGAGTGGCCAACAGCAGCTCACTCCTCCTAGGGGGTGTCCCCAGCATGACACAATATTGACACATACTTTTGGGTAGCTGATCACAGGCAGAAGACGCTAAAGCAGGACTGCACTAGCAGTACATGAGCAGTTGAGTCTTAATGAAGTGGGTGGCAGTACAAATATCACTCCTTGCCCTGTCAGCTGTTGTCGGCATGCCAGCTGACTATGGAAAGGATTTAGGGAGAAAGAGTTGGGGAAGCCTAAATTACCAGTAAACTGGCATGCTATCTAATGCTTGACTCTTGCTTCAGGCAGAACAAATGAGTGAATCAAGCCTTAAATGGGAATGAATGGGCCATAGAGCTCTCACTCGGTTCAGGAATTCCTGGTTGTCACTCCTGGGACAAAGAATGAGCCAGTGTGGGACAGACAGGGGAGCCACTGGGCAGATCCACAATAAAAAAACAAAACAAACAACACTGTCTCAAGTGCCCTTCCTACTGAAGACATTACTGACATATGAAAGGAACTGAATTAGGCCGTAACCTATCCATACATCTTTTAAAGCTGGCAAGAGGTCCATTAGCACAAAAGGGTCCTTAGGTGAAAGTGTATAGCCCAACTAGTTGTGTAAAGGTACTAGGGTAGACTTTTCATGCAGTGGAATACACTAGTATCCTTTGGTTAGCTCTATGAAAGAAAAGTAATTTGTAGAACACAACATGCATACTAAATCATTGAACAGTGGAAGACGATAATCGACCAGTTTGGTTACCAGATTTAATTACCTGCTGTCAATTCATAAGTCAGAACTCACCACCCTGTTTAGTTCTAATGTTGCAGAAGATTGCACATTAGCAGACAGCTGAAGAATCCCACTTTAAAGTACTGATTTAAGTTCTAATTTGGATTCCTTTTAAGGTTTCGTTGAAGTCTGTATCAGTTTTGTTTTTGTACTTGATAATTCCTTAAAATAACTGGATGACAAATTGCTTTGGCTGCTTTAGGTATTACACTGAACAGAGCTTCATGCTTCATTATGTTTAAACTTGCACTGAAATGAGCTACATTAAAATGTTCTGCTATGTAGCTATCTATAATAGGCAACATTAGACTGTTTTGTGAATCAACATTTTTCTTCATTTCAGCAGGTTTACATGACATATTTTCAGCTAAATTCCACACTAACCCAACTTTCGGATATATGCATTACATCATCAGCATGCAGTGATTTACAAATAGTCCTTGCTACTAACAATACTCTTCTCTTCAGGAAACAATGAACACTGTTGCTTGATTTATCAAAATGCTTTTTGTAATAGCTTTCTTTTGTACAGTGGCATCTCTGCCATTTGAATTTATGTCATATCCTTGACCTTAATACATTGATAAAAATTATCAGTAAACTAAATTGCCAGGTCACTTTTAGTTTCCCAGCATACCTGTCTAAGTTTATGTATATGTAATACGTGAAAATGAGGAAAAAGCCACCACTACTTTGAGATGTTTTTAGTTTATGCCAATTTTGTCCCCGAATGTGTTCATGTTTCCAAACTATTTGCAACAGTATTAAATCTGAAAGTATTAAATATATATATATATATATATATATATATATATATATATATATATTTAATGAAAAATCACTAAATAAATGATAGAAGACAGTCACTAGTAAGACATTAGCCTTTATTAATTGTTCAAAGGATAACTACTATGCCACAATGAAAGAAAACTGATATATAACATAAAAATATTGATAGCACTTATTGCAAGGTTAGTTTACTAAAGTAGTTAACTTCTATGAGATGCCTTAACACCAAAAGCAGAAGGTTCTCAAGTACCTCACTTTCATCAGTTCTTACAGTCACAGGGGCAGCAGTACATTAACTTACATCAAAAAGGGAAAGGAGATGAAAGGATGAAGGAGCAACTGGGAAGGGGAAAGGAATAATTCCGGTTCTGGTTCTTAAGTGAGTATAGAGAAATGGACAATAAGCAAGTCAAGACTTAAACCAGGAACAGGAGGGCACTAAATTATGTTTTTTAATTAATTTTAGAAGCAGAGAGAGAAAAGCAATAATACACTAGCCAAGACTTATGCCAGTGGATACTGCTTGAATGCGCTTCTGGGTCACATGCCTTCAACTCTGAGCAGCTGCTCATGGGCCTCCTCAACATTGTTCATTGTGTCAGACAAATTTATCTCATCTGGCCTTTTGAGATTTTGCTTCCAAAGCCTGACATGTTCTTACTGAGATAAAGTTGAAAGCAGCAATCTTCCACATACTTTCTTGGCCAAAGTCAAAACAAAGTTCATTTTAATATTTTTGGGACCAGAAGTGGATATAAAACCCTACACAGCACCAGGATTCATGTCACCTGAAAGCCAGGAGACCATAACAGAGTTCTACCTCATCACAGAATACACACGGCACCTGTCACGCCCAGTATGCATTCTGACAAAGAAGGCTGACTCAGTTAACAAATTTGAGGAAACAAAGAAAAAAAATGATGGTCTACCACTTACCCTTGGGGTACATCAGTAGTAAAGATGCCTAATTCACAAAAGGAACAATTGGAATAGAATTTAAAGGTCTGTCTTCCAAACAGCTTTTAACCAAGGCAGTGTGTTACTACTAAAGTTAGGTTTGTTAATTTTGTTGAGTAGTTGCGGATGTTTAACACTTTCAAATGCCCTAGTCACAACTACAAACAGACCAGTGGTGATGAGGCCCTCCTTCATACTGTGGTCAATGCTATTAGGATTACTTTATAATGCAGTCATGCTACTAAAAGTATTGTGAAAGGCACACTATTGATCACATTGTAAATACAAGATATTTGTGCATTCAAATAACTGTATAGCAACTTTTCAAACATTTTTAGTCTAAGAACACAGATCTGGGATAGGCATATAGCCTTTAGGGTCTTTGGAACAGAGTCTTTAGGTAAAGGAATTATGACGACATGTCTAAATGGACTATTCCAGACGAAAATGAAAGGTTGCATATATGAGTGGGTGGTCTGCTAATTCTAGATGCTGCTGTTCTAAGGAATGATGGATGCAGTGTACTAAACTTGGTGCATGAGGTGATTTTTAGCTCTTTTCCTACCTTTTACTTTAAATAAGTATTAGGCTGCAAGGGAATATAGTAATGAGGAACGTGCTGCATATATTGGGTGGAAGGCTAGACTGGAAACTATTACTAAGGATGAAGTGTCTATAGTTATTTTAGAAAATTAGCTATTATCTGCAAGTGCAGTATTAGAACAAGAGGTATCAGTAATCTAACCAGGTTGTTATAATTCTTTCCAGAATCCCTTGGTGTAAAGGAAAAAGGCATCCTGTCGTGTTTTAAGCTGTTTTGATTTTGCAGTATTAGTTGTTATTGTACTTGTCGGTATAGTTGTTCATTGAGAAGGGTCTTCTTTCCGGTCTTTCCATGCATTGTCTTGGGTTCATTGGTCTGATAATGCCTGCTGTCAGATGGGGCAAATATGGCCCCTCGGTCATCCACATGAAGATGGGAAGACTGTATTTGGAACTAAGGCAGTGAAGTTGTGCAAAAAGGATAGGGTTACATTAAGGTCCATTTGACAGTATATAGGTACCCAACCTACATCTTGCAGATGAGCATCCAGGCCAGTCCGTTTATTTTGTGAAATAGATCTCCTTATAACAATCTGAAGTGGTCTTTTCTGAGTTCTACAACACCATGATGAGCTCACTAGCAGTGGTCAATCAGGCTATTGGAAGGGACTCTTACCTACATACACCTTTGATTTTTTTTGTTTGTTTTTTTTGTTATGATAAGGTCTAGTGCTGAAATGTTTCCTGTTTATAGATTAAATATAGTTGATTCCCTCAATGACTACAGATGAAGCATTTTCTTAAGCTGGTAAGTAGTATGACCTATAGCATATATAGTTAAATCTGAAAAAGAATTTACTGTTTTGAAGACCAGCTGCAAACATTTCCATCAAGACTTGCAACATGCCAGAAAGTGATGATGATGATGCTATACAAGCGATCCCAACGTGCAAAGTAGTGTGTCTTTCTAGTGTAACATGGCTTAATAACCCAATTATGACTTCTATCATTAACAGCACAAACTTTTTGCAGTATTAGTGATATCGAAGAATGTGTTACTTTACTAGTGGAAGTATACCACTAGCACCACCACTTCTAGTAAGCGGTTTGATTTCACCAAACATACTGTGATTAGAATGCATAGTGTGAGGACAGAAGTCCTCTTTTAACCAAGAGTCTAATGTAGTAATATATGTAGCTTTTCAGTAGTTAACTATGCTTCAAGAGTGGTGCATTTATTGTTTATGTTATCAACGTTTAAACCTGCAAATGTTAGATGTCTGCTGCTGGTTATTAAGGGTTTAGGGTTACTTTTTATTGGTTAGTTTGGTTATAGGTCCAGAGTTCACATGAATGTCTCTTGAAAGTGTTATAGACACCTGGTAAAATTTGTTAAGAAGCTCTATGAAGTGGGTTATTGGTAGGGCCACTAGAAAATTGTGCACAATTTTATCAAAAAGTCCAGAAATATTTTGTAAAAAAAAAAAAAAAAAAAAAAAGTCTTTAGTATTCGTCCTCACTGAATTGTAATAATTTGTTATATCCAGTGGGGGGCTGGTGACCTCAAAGCCAAGGCAGGCTGCAGGAAGCAGATGAATGAGTGGGCGCTATTCCAAAAGGTCAGTGACCACTACCTGTGATCAAACAACAAATGTTTGTTTGTGTCTTTCGGCTTTTCCCGGTTAGGGGTCGCCACAGCGGAACTCCGGTCCACTAATGTTTGGTAGTGGATTTTTACGTACTGGGTTACCAGCCCTGACGCACAACCTTCCACACAACAAATGCAGCTATTAAGTATCATCCGCAGACTGCCTCAGTATGTACCCACTGATTATAGCCACTTTATTGAGTACATACATCTCACATATGCAGTTACTAAGTATCATCCACAGACTGCCTCAGTATGTACCCACTGATTATAGTCACTTTACTGACAACACTGCCTCAGTATGTACCCACTGATTATAGTCACTTTACTGACAACATACATCTCACATGTCTGCAGTTAAGTATCATCCACAGACTGCCTCAGTATGTACCCACTGATTATAGCCATTTTACTGACAACATACATCTCACATGTCTGCAATCAACAAGGACAGCCTTAGGTGAAATGAAGCACTAGACCAAGTACTACACAGAGTCCCCTGCTGCACACTGTTCCCCCAGCACTTAACTCTGTGCCTCTCCTCTACTTTTCACTCATTCTTCCTTCCCACCATTCAGATATATTTTCTTTCTTGCTTGCTTGTTCACATGTTGTCTTTATTTTTAGCTTCCTTCAAGGCTTTTAACACGCGCTACCTGGCCAAGATTTTACTGCAATACATCCAGAGGATGTAGTTGAATTGAGCTGAGGATCTGATGGTGCCTGGCATCCAGAAATCATGGAGTTCTAAATGCTCTCAAGTGGTGCCAGGCACCCAGAAATTATGGAGTTCTAAATGCTATCAGGTGCATCTTAGAGATTTGAAAAAACATTTTGATTTAATGACGGCATGAATAAAAGTCAAATGTAAGGGAAAAGTTCACTATTATTTTTTCTTTCAAGGAAAAATAAGTTGTGTCTAAAGCTTAATGTTCAAACCTAAGAAAACATCAGTTTTCCAATAAATTGACAAGACAAATGTAAGTATAAATCCTGTCTATGAATAGTGCCTGCCTTCCTGCCCCTCCAGAGAGAGACATAGTAGTATTCTATTAGGATGAAAGTAAAAGTACTAATGATCAGAGGCCTACATTATACAGTTATACAGCTGACAGTCTAGAGAACCATTCAAAGTGGTAACCGTTTAAAATGTCAGGATTCACTGGAGCAAGTCCCGAAATATGGATACTGAATGACCGAAAGAATGGACTTACATATACTAAGTCTGAGATGCCATTTCCCAGAATATTCCCTTTTCTTTGAGGTATGGCGATATCAGAGTCACTATATATGAGTGCAAAAAGAAGCTTTAAGGATGAGAGATTTTTTAGATTTGCTCTTCTCCTGTACTTTCGTTCTTCTTTTTTTTCATCTTGCTGTGACTCAGCATTTCAAGTGCTGACATTTCAATAAGGAGCCATTCAAAGAACATGTATAAAACCCACAGAGACAGGGAAAGGGAGTATATTCATACTCCCCACAATGATAGGGAGTACATTCATGCTCCACAAAGAGGGAATCATAATCACTCAAGAAAGAATGATAATCACACAAAGACTGCAGCGGTTAAGGTTGTCACCTCACAGCAAGAGGTTCTCCGGTTCGAATCTCGGCTGGGGTGCCTTTGCAGAGTCTGCATGTCCTCCCTGCATTCACATGGGTTTCCTCTGGGTGCTCCAGTTTCCTCCCACATTCCAAAGACATGCATCTGGAGTGTTTCTTCCTGGGCATCCGCTGAAAATGGGCTCTGTCCCAGTCAGACTTTCCCGGTAAACAAATATAAAATAAATAAATAAATGATACTCTACACAGAAAGAATGACAATCACACAGAGGCAAGGAGTACATTCATACTCCACACAGAAGGAATGATAAATCACACAGAGACAGGGATTAATTCATACTCCACAAAAAAGGAATAATAATCACACAGAGACAAGGAGCACATTCATAATGCACAGAAGGAGTAATAATCACATAGAGATGGGGAGTACATTCATACTCCGCACAGGGACATGTAGCACATTCATACTTCACACAAAAGGAATAATAATCACACAGAGACAGCGAGGCCACTTATACTTCACATAGAAGGAAGAATAATCATGCAGGGTACAGGAAGTATATTAATTCTCCATACAGAGACAGGGAGTACATTCATACTCCACACAGATGGAATAATAACATACAGACAGGGAGTACATAAATAATCACACTGAGAAAGGAAGCACATTCATACTCTACACAGTAGGAATAATAATCTCACAGAGACAGGGAATACATTCATACTCCACAGAGAAGGAATAAATATCAGACAGAGACCAGAAGTGCATTAATACTTCACACAGAAGGAATAATAGCCACACAGAGATGGGGAGCACATTCATACTCCACACACAGACAGGGAGTACATTTACACTCCACACGGAATGTACAACAATCACACAGAGACAGGGAGTACATTCAAACTCCATGCAGAAGGAATAATCACACAGAGACAGGGAGTACTTTCTTACTCCACACAGAAAGAATAATAATCACACGCAGACAGAGACAGCATATTCGTATTCCACTCACAGACTGGGAGTACATTCATACTTGACACAGCAGGAATAATAATCACACAGAGACAAGGAGTACATTCATACTCCACACAGAAACAATAATAATCAAAAACTCAACCAGAGACCAAAGCACACTTAAATGGCGAAGCTACTCAGTGCAACACACTGCCAATAACCATCTGTTATCATGTGCATCCTGCCAAGACCGCCACTGATAGTCACTTATTGAGTTCAATGCTGATGTCTGACTATGATGGGAAGTGAAAAAAGTATGACCAACTTGATATTTTTAGATACACTGCAGTCCCTCTCCCACACACATACTCAGTCATTTTCGTGTCTGACAATCCCCATATTCAATTACAGCCACACTTCAGATAACTGATTGCATCAAAATGCCCACTAGTTGGCTTTACACAAAAGCACACTACCTCTGCAAAGCTTAAAAAAATGACTGCTTAACTTGATACAATGATACCAACTGTAAATCCCTCTCATCTGCAGCCAACCCCTGTTCCCAACAATTAAAGCCAACTTTTTTGACCACATATACCTCGGATACCAGAATGTAATAAAATAAAAATCATAACTACTGGTGAAAGTAACTTATTTTAACTCCCTACACATACACACAAACCTGTGCACACGCACATACACACACATAGATACAACCATCAGTTACAGCCACTAGTAGGACTGTGACTATATCTTAGGTATGGGTTCTGTCAAATGAATGAATAAACACATAAAAACTGACACACAGGAATTTATTTTTCCAGTTCATGGCTGTCGGAATAGTGTGCAACCACCACATATGTCTCAGTCTTTCATCTCAAGAAGAAAGCTAAAAATAATTGTGGACAAAGGACCAACATCAGGGACAGTTACTGCCTTTAAATAATGAGAAATCTGATAGCATAACATACTTTGCATTAGCATTCACTTATTTTTTGAAGTCCATTAAGTTCGTAGTCCCCAGTTTTTGCCAGAAAAAAACACAACTTTATGAGGAACAAGCCGAAATATGATGCAAAATCATGTAAAGTTGGTATTAATGCTTCTGATTTCTCCTGGTGAGAGGAGGAGTACAGTGACTGCTGATCACCAGAAAGCCTAATAACTGCATTATAGGCGACAGCTTAGAATCTGTGCTTCTATTCTGATCCTGGTGAGAGTAGGAGCAGACTGCATTGATTCCTGACTATTTCTGGCAGGAGAGTAAGTGTCTGTGCTTAATGTACCTGATTGCTCTGGTTGCTATTCAAGGCATCTACTAGAAAAAGGCTACAAGCCTACAAACCCTTGCATCATCTGGGACAAGACTGTGGATCACCAGACAGGCTGTGGGCTGCTACTCTTCTTGGGATTGGTGATAACATGTTGCTTCTGGTGAGATAAGACACAAAGGAGTATTGTATCCCAAAAGAGTGAAGCTGTGGTGAGACCAGCATTAGTAGTAGACAGGCAGGAACCATTCAAGTGACTCCCCTCTTTTCATCATTCTTGACAAGCTAATTCTTTGTTTTCAGTAAGTACTGCTTGATTTGTTCTAACTCCAGAATATCTGCCTAAATACTTCATCCTTAAATTTTCAGAATCTATGTATTAGTTTCTCCTCAAGTGTTTGGCAGTGCTCTGTACAGACTCAGAAACCTTGAGTAACATTTTCCTGTAAAAGTACAATTTCAATTTCTCCAATATCTACTTGCGCACAGGACAACTAGTTTACAGTGACAGATCAGATACTCCTGACAGTGATTGATATTCTCACTCCAACAATTTAATCAATAAAAAAGGGTCTGTTGCCATAGATATGAACTTTCCTACTGCCTCCATTACTGGCTTGGTGGATATGGGCATCCTGAGGCAATGTAGAAATTGCCTCATGTTTACTGACAACCAGATAATTCTCAAACAAACTGATATGGTATGTGAGAGATGTATTTACACAACGTCACTGGAGGCAAAGCTCTACATAAAAGTACTCCTAATGTCAATAATGTTGTCAGCAGTACACATGCTGCACCCATCACGCACAATTCAAAGCAGACATAGACCCACACATGCTGAGGCACTTACATGTAACCTTCCTAAACCACAAATACCTCCTAGACAAAGTATACATAAGAAATACCCTCAGCAGACTCAAACACACAGTATACATAAGAAATACCCTCAGCAGACTCAAACACACACTTTCAAAACAACACCCACATCAACACACATAGCTACATCTCAAGGAGCCTCTACCTTAAGGCAAGTTAACACACAATCCAACATTCTAGTCATTGCAGACTCCATCATGAGACACACTGATGTCCCTCTCACCAGGCTGAGTAAGGAGAAAGTTATGGTCAGTTGCTTATTTGGGGCTAGGATCCGCCACATTATGCATGCACCAATACGGCTCAGTCAGTCCATGTAGGAGTAAATTACCTGAGACGTACCTCCCTAGACTATATGAAGACAGACATCATGGAGCTCTTGGAATATGCGTCTCAGGCTGATATGAGCCTAGCATTGAGCAGTATTTTACCTTCTCCAAGGATGATGACACAATATGAACAAAATGTTATGACTTTAATAATTGGCTTAGTTTCTGGTGTCATTCTAAGGGGGGCAATATTTGTCAGCATGGTAGGAGATGGTCAACAGACCACACTGCTTTGCCAGGGATGGTTTGCAACTCTCCCCTCTAGGCTTTTGAATATTAGCTAAAATATCTTCTTCCCCCATAGTGTCTTTTTTTTGGCAATGCTAAACTGAAAATGCTTCCAACATAGCAAATCAAAACCAAGAAAATATAAAGGTATTACTGCTCAATGCTAGGAGCCTAAACAAAAAACTCCATAACCTGGAAGCTCCCTTTACCCTAGAGAATGCTGATGTCTGTGCGGTATCTGAGACATGGTTTAAAGCCGCGGAGAGCAAACCAACAGTGCAAGGTTATAATGCTTCCCACACATTTAGACCAGCTACTTCACAGGCAAGTACTAAAGGTGGAGGTCTCTCTATTTACATCAAAAATAAATATGCTTCAAGGCTGGTCAGGCAGGACAATGCACTTGAGCTGCTCCATGTTCAAATCACCATAGGTAAAATCCAATACCACTTCCTTGCAAGCTATAGGTCACCCTCTATGACCAGGAAAAACATACCATGTATTTAAACTTAGAAACACTAACCATCCAACCTAATACCATATTCGTGGGTGACTTTAATTACCCCACTATTAAATGGGAATCCTATACAACATCAAACATACATGCACAGAGATTCCTGGATTTTGTAAACACAAATGCCCTGGACCAGATAATCAATACACCAACCAGGGGTGCAACCATACTGGATCTGGGCGTCACTAATATGAGAGAGTGCTGCACACCCCACTACTGTAATGCCTTCCCTGGTAAGGTCAGACCACAAAATGGTCTCCTTCGAAGTAAAAATAAAACCTGGACCCCTAGCTCAACCGGGAATATTCAGGAACTATTCTAAGGCTAACCTCCTGCTATTAAATGAGAACCTGGCAAAATATCAAGCCCCAATAAACCCTGAGAACACCTACTATCACTAGGGAACAGGTCCTTAATGCTCTCTCTAAGACCAAGAAAGTACAGTTGTGTACACTTACCATAAATGTAGATGTCCAAGTGTATTCACTGTTGCAGTCATTACATTTGGGTAATCTGCTGGCAGGTTGCCCTCAGTCGGCCGGAATAACAAAGTTTTGGGTCCTGCGTCAGTTGCTGTCTCCTCTTCCATGACGTCAGGTCATCAGGGGTATAAAACATGCAGCCAACGCCATTTTAATCAGTTTTACTTGCCCCAGATGTCAGGTGCCCCCCGAGTGGGGAGCAAAAATATATATATAACTATAAATATATACATGCACTTTAGAACACATAAAATTTACCTTCAACTAAAAGCAGATACACCACAAAGGCTTTTGAGTATAGTGAAGGAAAGAAGAGGTATAGAAAGAGGGCTGGCGGGTGAGTAACCCGGACTGCAACAGTGAATACACTCGAACATCTACATTTATGGTAAGTGTACAAAACTGTACTATGTTCTTCGTGTTTCACTGTTGCAGTCATTACATTTGGGTAGAATCCCAAAGCTATGGATAGGACGATGGAATTAAACAGCATTAGGACAGCTATAAGGCCCTGCAGGACTGCAGTGGCGAAACCTACCCTGGATTTAGAAACCTTGTTAAGTTTAATTCTGGTTGGTGCCAAAAAAGTAATTACTACAACATGGAAATCAAAAGTCTAAAC
This sequence comes from Protopterus annectens, assembly GCF_019279795.1. Taxonomy (NCBI): domain Eukaryota; kingdom Metazoa; phylum Chordata; order Ceratodontiformes; family Protopteridae; genus Protopterus; species Protopterus annectens. Next base: position 290,910,589 of record NC_056731.1, on the reverse strand, counting down.
CATCTGTATTTGAAGTACTTAATATTTTAACAGAGACAAAAGAATTTGAAGTCGGATCTTTAGAAAAGGGTAGGAGCAAATTACATAGAAAAAAGGAGATTGTGGGAACAATACAGGCAGAATAATGTTTTGGAGGAGGAGTGTGGTTTAAGGGATGCCAGTAAATGATCAATTTATATAATGTTGAATTGATAAATATTTAATAGAATATATGTGAGGTACAATGTTTGCAACTGGGAATATGTCACTATGTTTTTTTCTTTTAAATAAATGTATGTTTGCCCAAGTGATATAAAAAATAATGCCAACCTCAAGGAAAAAAAAAAGGTAGTAGCTGAGCTGCTGTTGCACATTCAAGGTAAGAAGAATCCTCTCACCATATTTCTTGGATTCTGGAACTTGAGAGAAGTAGCACCTGGAAGGAGACTGAAACAGACGGGTGCCTCTTCTCAGCACTGTCATAAAATGAGAGGGGAACTTCTTTTGCTGGACTTGATGGAGCTGTCATCTTGCCATCTTGACATGTCCTTTTGGTACCTTTGTTCTTGTTAGATTGGGACCTCTGTTTAAGAGGCTGCCACAAATTATCCTGTTTAACTGAGGAAAATTTAGGAATATGAAACATTTTTGACAAATCCTCAATTAATTTATCTCTGCCATCCCAGTGTTTAAGGATCTAATTAGCTGCAGTACCACACAGACAATCAGACTCAATTGGAGCACTTAGAATGTCATTTTTAAGTCATCAGAATATTGTATAAAAAAAGCCCTAATCTAAAAAAATATTTTAGAAAGACACCACCTAGTGAATCATGCCCACTGGGGTATGAAAAAGTGTGGACGGTGTGGTTATTGTCAATATATAAGAGTGGGCAACGAGTTTAGCATCTGTGACATAAGGTATAAAATCAAAAGAAATTTTAATTGTGAAACAGCTGGTATTGTCTATCTTGCAATGTGCCAACAATGTGATGGTTATTATATAGGCAAAATTGAGAGGGCTTTCAAACAAAGGGTTTACAAACATCTATAACACATTAATACAGGAAGTTCTACAAATGCATTAGCTAAGCACATAGCTATTAACGCCACACATAAGTTTGTTTTTTACTATCATTGAGCAGGTTAGTAAGAACATTAGGGGAGGACCATGGGAGCTAAAACTAGAAGAATCTGAATTGTTGTGGCAGTTAAGGACAAATGTTAATGCCCCACCAGGGCTTAACGAATATTGCTCTATTAAATGTATGCTGAAGTTAAAATCTCTGGAGAGATAATATTTTAACATATACTGATGTGCATGATGTCAGTAATATTTGTTCAAAAAAAGATGAGCACGTAGGTCCAAATAAGTCTTTTTATGATTGTCCACAATTTTAAGGTTTAGTTGTGGTTTATAAAGGACAAAAGTTTTTAAAGAAATTTTACAAAAATGATGTATGGCTTTAGAACAACTCACTGCAACTTTAAATCAAGGTTCTTTAACTAACTGAATTCTTAATTGTATAATTAATGGCTTTTATAATGGTGATGGTTCTTGGGAAATGTTTGTCTGATGAAGTTTATTGTGGATTTTGAATGAACGAAAGTGCTAACAATAAATTTTGGGATACTTGGAACTCTTGCCTGGCATCATTTGTCCTACAGTTGAGGGAGAATCCCCGAAGGGAAACATCAACCCTGGCAACGAATTTGGGACACTCGAGTTCCCCTGCATCTAAAGTATATGGTTCTCCTGTACCTCAACCAGGCACTCGTACACCCCCATGACCCTCTTGTCACACAAAGTTGTGGTATTAAGACCACATCAGGGGACCCAGCAGTAAAAGAAAGTGAGTGGTCTGACAGCTTGCTTCTTAGCTAAGACTACTGCAGAGTCACAAACCATAGTCTGAGGCATATGTTTTGTTTCACTTCCGTGATTTTCAGTTGCAAATGAGGTAAATGGGAGCAGATTCAGAGTCCATCTAGACATGGGGCAAAAACAAAATAGCCAGGTCAGTAACAAAGTACAGTTGTGTACACTTACCATAAATGTAGATGTTCGAGTGTATTCACTGTTGCAGTCATCACACTTGAGGTTATCTGCCTACAGGTAGCCCTCAGTTGGCCTGAATACCAGAAACTTAGTATTTCTGTGTTGGATGCTGTCACTCCAGGACTGACGTCAGGTCATCAGGGGTATAAAAACAGGCAGCCAACGCCATTACATCAGTTTTTCTTGCCCCAAATGTCAGGAGCCCCCCAAATAGGCAACTAAGTTATGGTGGGAAAAACACCACCAGTAAAAAGTAAATATCAATACCAATACCCCATAAAGGGTAGAGTAATAGTCATGGAGAAGAGACAGAGAGAGAGACAGAAACCAGGGGGCTGGAGGGAGGGAAACCAGGACTGCAACAGTGAATACACGAACATCTACATTTATGGTAAGTGTACACAACTGTACTATGTTCTTCGTGTTTCACTGTTGCAGTCTTCACACTTGGGTGGATTCCCAAAGCTGAAGAAGGGTGGAGGCAGTCAAGAAGAGGTATGGCTGGCTAGTATGCCTTGCAGGACTGCTGTTGCAAAACCTGCCCTGGATTTGGAAAAGATAGGTAGGTGGTAATGCTTGCTGAAAGTGTGTACAGAACTCCGGGTAGCAGCTTCTAGGATGTCCCTGGTAATGACTTCCCTGAGAAATGCTATAGAAGTAGATGTTGCCCTAGTGGAATGTGTTCTGACCCCCTGAGGGGTTGGTTTCCCATGGTTAACAGAAATGGATGCAGTGTGCTATCCATTTGGAAATTGTTTGTTTTGAAATGGCCTTACCCTCTGCCCCTTTTGCAAAGCTGACTAGTAACTGGTCAGATTTTCTGAAGGGCTTAGTCCTATCAAGGTAGAATCTGAGCTGTCTGTGCACGTCCAAGGAGTACAGGATCTTTTCCCCTTTATTCTGAAGATTAGGGAAGAAAGTTGGCAAAAGGATGGATTGGTTGAGAGCCACACTGGACACCACTTTAGGCATAAAGGAAGGGTTAGTCCTGATGGAAACCCTGTCAGCATGGAAAATAATGAATGGTTTGCTTGTAGCTCAGACACTCTTCTAGCTGAAGTGATGGCCAAGAAGCAAGGCTGTTTTCCAAGAGAGGAATTTTAACTCAGCTGACGCTGCAGGTTCAAAGGGGGGAAGCGTGAGCTTTTCCATTACAAAGTTAAGGTCTCAAGCAGGGGTGGGTGCTCTCCTTGGCAGCCTTAAGTTGTTTGCCCCTCTCAAGGACTGTTTGATAAGAGGGTGCGAGAAGAGAGGTGGTTCAGTGTTGTAATGAGCCGAAATGGCTGAGGCGTGTATCTTAATGGAGGAGAAAGTAAGCCTTTGAGGAGTAGATCTGCTAAGTAATCCAGGATTAGAGGCAGGGAGGGCAGAGTTGTGTCCTCTCCTTTAGATTGAATCCAGGAGCAGTACCTTTTCCACTTATCAGCATAGGATTTTCTTGTACTGGGTCTTCTGGCTTCAAGAATGACGTCCAGCACCTGTTTGCTTAGGGTTGCTGGGGAAGAATTCAAGGAATAAGCCAGGCTGCAAGATTTAGGGTTTGCAGTTGCGGATGAAAAATCTGTCCCTCCTGAGAGAGCAGGGTTGGGTTCTGGTGTAGGTGCCAGGATGGCACCAGTGATAGGCTGCACAGGAGTGGGTACCAGTGCTGGTGTGGCCAGTCCGGGGCAATCATAATTGTCCTTGGTCTGTCCTGTCTTATCTTGAGTAATACTCTTGAGAGGAGAGGCAGAGGGGGAAAGGCATAGATTGAGAGATTTACCCATTGAAAAGATAGGGCATCCACTTTCCAGGCCCTGCTGTGAGGGTTCCTGGTGCAGAATTTGCTGAGCTGGTGTTTGTAGGGGGGAGGCAAAAAGATCTACCTCTGGGGTCCTCTATTTCTGAATCAGTAGGTTGAAGGTGGTGGGCTCCAATTGCCACTCGTGTGGGTGTAGGAGATTTCTGCTTAAGTCATCTGCCAGTGAGTTTTGTTTGCCAGGCAGACATTGAGCTTGCAGATGGACTTGCATGTCCAAGGCCGTGTTCCACAGGGCCATGGCTAACCTGCAGAGTGGGTTCCCCCCTGCTTGTTAATGTACCACATAACTGTGGTGTTGTCTGTTTTTATTAGAAGCTGTCCTGGAAACAGCAGGTTTTTGAAAGCTGTCAGGGCATTCTGTACAACTAGCATCTGTTTTTGGTTGATGTGCAGATGAATTTGACTTGGGCTCCAGTGGCCCTGAATGCATTTGCCATCCATGTGTGCTCCCCAGGCATAGTCTGATGCGTCTGTGGTTAGGGTCTGGGTGGTATGGGGTTGAGTGAAGGAGAGTCCCTTGTTGTGGTTGTATGCTTCTGCCCACCAAAGGAACTCTGTCCTTAGGGTATGATAGGAATGACTGTTTCCAGGTCCTGAGAATGTTGGCACCAAAGACTTTTTAAGTACCACGGACGTTTCCTCATATGCAGCTTTGCATATGGAATTAGCAGTATACATGAGGTCATGAACCCTAGAGCCTGCAGTATTTTTCTTGCGGATAGCTGGGTTCTGGTGGTCATTTGTTTGAAGTAGGCTGTCAAATAGACTTGTTTTTCTGAAGTGAGGAATGCCATCTGGGATGTTGTATCCAAGCTTGCTCCCAAGAACACAATTTTTTGACTGGGTACCAGTTTTGATTTATTTTCATTGATGGCGTGCCCCAAGGAAGTGAGAAGGTTCTTCACAAATATCAGGTGCTGCAACAGTAATTCCTGACTGTCTTCCTGAATCAGGCAGTCATCCAAGTACGGATAAATTTGGATATTTCTCTGTCTGCATTATGCAATGGCTGGAGCCAGGCATTTTGTGAATACTCTGGGTGCAGTGGATAAGCCAAAAGGAAGTGAAGAGAATGGATAGTGCATAGATCCGGCCATGAAATGTAGATACTTCCTGCATGACTCCCTTATAGGGATGTACAGATAGGCTTCTTTTAATTCTAGGGTGACTAGCCAGGCATCCTTGGTTAGCATAGGTAGAAGCTGATTCAGAGTAAGCATTCTGAATTTTGGAACCACCAGGAAGGTGTTGAGAATTTAAAGATCCAGGATTGGGTGCCAAGAGCCCCCTTTTTTAAGGTACCAAGAAGAGTCTAAAATAGAATCCTTGACCCATCTGTTCCACTGGAGCCAGCTGAATAGCTCTGATGGAGACCAGGGATAGGACTTGGTTTTAAGCCTCTGCCCACTGGTTTGGAGGAAGGTATGGGAACCCTCTTGGGGTTGGCAGTGAGTGTAAGTAAAATTTGTACCCATGGGATAGAATGTTGAGGACCCATCGGTCTTGTGTGATGGACATCCAGTTTTCTGCATGAAGGGCAAGTTTTCCTCCTAGGGGCACAAACAATTGGGCAGAGGTGGTTAGTGGGGTAGAGAATTCATTGTGAGTTTTTCCTGTAAGGAGGTGGCTTACCACTCCCTGCTTTGGGGGTGGGGGTATTCCATTGCTTACATCTCTGCATACCCTGAGACTGTAGTCTGGGTGGTCCGTTTAAAAAAATATCACTAGTGATAACAGCCACCTTTCCTGGGTCTGGTTTGTTTCCCCTGGGTCTGGTTTGTGATGGCCTGGAGTGGGCTGGAAAGGACCAGTGTTTGGAAGGGCAATGCCTACTGAATCTAGGGGGTTGCACTTGTAAGAATTCTTTAACAGTCTGCATAGACTTAGCTTTTTCTTCCATCTTTTTAAGAACCTCTTCTGCTTTGGGGCCAAACAAACTGTCCTTGTTCAACGGAGCGTCAAGTAACTTAGATTTGACATGGTCTGGCAAGGTCTGCACCTTGAGCCAAGCATGTCTTCTCAGTACAGAACCAGTGACTGCTGCCCGGCAAGATGCTTCTAGGCAGTCAAAGCCACAATGCAAAGTATGCTTGCTGACTTGGCTTGCAGAGTGCATAAGCTCCTGCAATTCTTTATTTTCTGCACAGTCTGTAAAGGTTGCCACTTTTTGTTTAATAAGTTCCATAATATGTTGCTGGTACTTCAGCATGTGAAACTGACAATTCAGTGCCCTAATAGCAAGAGTTGCAGAGGTATATCCCTTCTTACCCCATCTGTCCAAAGCTCTGGAATCTGTCTGAAGGGATGGGATTCTTGGCTGTAGTTGCCTTGATACCTTTAGGTTCCTGGGAAATGATCTCTGGGTCAGCAGTAGGATTCTTGAAAAGAAATTTGTGAGTGTCATATACTCTGTAATACCTGTCTGGTTTCCTTGGGGCAGGAGGTAAAGTATCAGGAGTAAGACTGAATTACATAAAAACATCATCAACAACTTTCAGGACAGGGGATATTGCTAAAGGCCTCTGCTGTGGCAAATCTAGGAATTCTCCGAGTCTCTTTTTGGATTTAGTCTTGGCATTCCCAGTGGAAATGCTCTCTTAAAGTATGTACGGTTTCACCAAAAGAAAAATCCTCTGGAGGGGAGGCAGAGGGAATGTATTCATCTGCATCTGAATCCTCATAAGCAGATAAGGGCATGTCTTCATAATCAGATACCTCAGAGTCATAGGACTCCTGGTCTGTTGAAGCTGCAGGAGACTAATCTTTTTTCCTCTTAGCAAGGGAAGGCTGACTTCCCTTAATCAGCGTAATAAGGTCTTCTGCCATTCTAAGCATTTGTCGTTGTGGTATGGGAGTAGGTGCATGTGCTTTGGTCGTCTGTTTTCTAGGTGTAGCGTGTACTCTTGGCCTAAGAATCTCAGCAGTTTTAGATTTAAAAAAGTTGTCAGTTTGAGTCGAACATCAGTACAATGTAGAACTGCCTCAGAAGCTGGTGCCTGCACAGCGGCTCCGGACCCATCCAAGTTAGAGACATCCACAGGTTCCACAGTCGAAGAGTCTTGTGGCGTACTGGACTCCGAATGGGTCTCAGTAGAGGCCTGCGAATCCATAGAAGCTGGCATCAGGGGCTGCGAAGGCGCCTCACCAAGTACCAGTTAACCGGCGACTAGCTTAACGGAAGCGCCAGCAGCTTTGGACCTATGCGGTCTGTCTCTGTCTTTATCCTTACTATTTTGGAATATCAGTAGTTGGATGGCTTACCAAAGCCATTTCGGAATACAGAGATTGAGAGCGAAATTTATCGACAATGAGAGCCGGACGATGAATGGTTCGGGCGTTGAACAAGGCACAAAATCTACAGCGAGCTACTTCGTGGTCTGGGCCTAAACAGGCGACGCAGTAAGAATGAAAATCTCTGTGTGGTATTTGCTTTCCACAGGCAAGACAATTGTTAACTTTTTCTGACATCGGTTAGAGCAAGAAAAAACGATCCTCAATGGGGTACTTAGCTTTAGAAGACTTCAGGATTATTCATTCGTAAATGAAATTTCAGGTAGTGGCCAACCGGCACTTGCGAACTGCTTCTGGCTCCTCGGCAAGAAAGACTAATGTAATGGAGCTGGCTGCCTGTTTTTATACCCCTGATGACCTGACGTCAGTCCTGGAGCGACAGCATCTGATGCAGAAATACTAAGTCTCTGGTATTCAGGTCAACTGAGGGCTACCTGCAGGCAGATAACCCCAAGTGTGATGACTGTATCAGTGAAACACACGAAGAACATCTACTGGAGAAACAGCACTCCAAGTAAATAAAGGAATGACACCCCTAAATTCTCCCTTAAAATACATACATACAAATGTTTCAAGCACAGGCATTAATGCCCTTGTATCTTGCCAATATACCAAAACTTTTAGTTATGTACTTACCATAACGATAGATGTATGTGATCCATCTCACCTCCATTCATAACTGATGGGCTCGGAGCCGAGAATCGGCTCCGACTCAGCTGATACACTAGCACGAAGTCTCTCATTGGCTGGGCCAACCCCCTTATCCCAGGGTGCACCACGCCCAAACCCCCAGATCTTGTTTGCCCCACAACAACTCACTCACATGAGCCACTCCAACTGTACAATAGTGTTTCCTCCAGATCCAACAGGTAGGGGGAAGGAGGGCGGGTACGTACGAATGTAGGCGAGATGGATCACATACATCTATCATTATAGTAAGTACATAACTAAAAGATGTAATGCGATCCTATCTCGCCTACATTCATAACTGATGGGACAGCATCCCTAGCACCTAGATCCTGGGAGGCTCACTGGAAAACACTCCTCAGGACTGTGGAACCAAAGGACGCCCGACCTCTAGAGGCCACGTCCAGCTTGTAATGAGAAAAGAAAGTATGTGGAGAAGCCCAAGTGGCCGCTGCACATATCTCATCCACCAACAGTCTGGCGTGGAAGGCCACTGAAGTAGCCATAGCCCTAGTAGAATGCGCTTTAACTGGAAATGGAAGGTCCCTTCCTGTTGATGCATAAATAAATGAAACACAATCCCTAATCCACCTAGCAATAGTGGTCTTAGTTACTGCTTTGCCAATCCTGTTGTCTGCAAAGGCCACAAACAACTGGTCTGATTTCCTCTGCTGCTGTGTCCTATCCAAGTAAAACCTCAGTTGTCTATGCACATCCAACTGATGAAGTCTGTATTCTGCCTTGTTGGAAAATTTTGGAAAGAAAACTGGTAGCTCTATCGATTGCTGCAGACAAAGAGCAGAAGAAACTTTCGGAAGAAATGACAAGTTTAGTCTTAGAGATACTCTATCTTTGTGAAAGATCAGATAAGGGGGCTTAACAGAGAGGGCTTGAAGCTCTGAAACTCTTCTGGCTGAAGTAATAGCTACCAAGAAGGCAGTCTTCCAAGATAAGAACTTTTGCTCACAAGTGGCCGCTGGCTCGAAGGGATGAGACGTCAAGGCTCCTAAAACTACATTCAAATCCCATGGCAAAACAGGTTGCGACACCGGGGGGTGAAGCAACCAAGCTCCCTTAAGAAAGGCCTTACACAACTTATGACTCATGAGTGAAGGCTCAAAGGCAACATGATAATTAGAAATCGCTGCCAATTGGACTTTAAGCGTGGAGACAGTGGAACCCTGTCTAAAAAGAGTTGCCAAAAAATCTAATACTGCGGACACCGGGGCTGTCAGAGGGTCAAGGTTGTGCTGCTGGGCCCAAATGGCAAACCTTTTCCATTTATTAGAATATATCTCCTTAGTGGAAGCTCTGTGAGAGGAAGAGAGAATCTGGACCACTTCAGGCGAAAGGATATGCTGTCTGACTAAGGTCAGACGTGGAGCAGCCAAGCCGTTAGCTTGAGAGTTCGCAGTGATGGATGGGCCTGACCTGACTGAAGAGCCAGGAGGTCTGGAGCTGGGTCCAGAATCCAAGGATCCTTCACTGCATACTTCCGAAGGAAAGGAAACCAAACTTGGCGTGGCCAGTGTGGTGCGATCAAAATCATGTTGCTTCCCAAGCAGATCGCCTTCTGAATCACCTTTGACAGTAGTGGGACCGGAGGGAAGGCATAGAGCAGACTGGAGGGCCAATTGTGGACTAGAGTGTCCCTGGGTGACCACCCTGGGGGGGAACCAGGAAGAAGAAATTGCTGCACTTCGTGTTCCAGGGGCTGCCGAAAAGGTCGCAACAGGGAAACCCCCACTTGGCGAAGATCCGAGCCACTACTCGGTCGTTCAGGGACCACTCGTGAGGCATCAGAATAACTCTGCTCAGCCTGTCTGCTATCACATTGGACTTCCCCGGAATGTGCATTGCCACTAGAAATCTCTGGGAAGTGATCACCCAGTTCCAAACTCTCATGGCTTCTCTGCAAAGAGGATAGACCTGGTTCCTCCCTTCTTGTTCAGGTACCATACTACCGCCATATTGTCTGAGAAGATTGCGATGGTACCCTTGGGAAGAGAGCTGTGAAGTGCCTGCAATGCTAGAAGCACTGCCCTCATCTCCAGGACATTGATGTGTAAGTGGGTTTCGTGATCCTGCCATGTGCCTTGAACCGTCCTGTCCAGATAATGCCCCCACCCTATCTGGGAGGCGTCCGTGGTCACTGTGGCAATGGGGGAGGGGGTGCAGAAGAGTCACCCCTGGTTCAAGTTGGAGGAGAGGAGACACCAAGAAGATCTCGCCAGCAGGTATCCGTAATGAGAATCGGGTAGGACAAGGGCAGATCTTGGTACGACCACTGGGTCGATAGGAGCCATTGGAGAATTCGCATGTGCAATCTTGCCAAAGGGACCAGAACAATGGCGGCCGCCATCGACCCCAAAAGCTGAAGGACCATCCTGGCTGGGGATTTGCTTTGGGGTAGTAAGGCTAGGACTTGGTTCTGTAGTATCTTTATCCTCTCTGTAGGAAGGAATGCTTGCATCTCGACAGAGTCTAGCTCTGCGCCTATAAAGGCAACACGCTGTGATGGCAGCAATACAGACTTTTCCCAGTTGAATGTAATTCCTAATAGATATCCCATTTCGATGGTAGCACTCACGGCTTGAATAAGAAGATGCCTGGTGGGGGCGGTGAGGAGCCAGTCGTCTAGATACAGAAACACCTGGAATCCCAGACGTCTCAGGTGAGCCGTCACCACTGCCAGACATTTGGTAAACACCCTGGGGGATGTGGTGAGACTAAAGGGCAGGGCTCTGAACTGGAAGTGACTGGCTCCTAGGCGGAAGCGTAAATGTATCCTGGACGACCTGTTTATCTTGATGTGATAATAGGCGTCCTTGAGATCGATGGAACACATCCATACTCCTTTTTCCAGCAATGGGAAAATGGATTGCAACGTGACCATCCAGAACTTGGACTTCTTTACGAAGCGGTTTAGGTGGCTGAGGTCCAGAATGGGTCTCAGGTCCCCTGTTCTTTTCGGCACCAAAAATAACTTTGAGTAAGTTCCTAATCCAGTCTGGTCTGCAGGGACTGGCTGGATGACTCCCTTTCCGAGCAGCTTTGCGACCTCTATGGCTGCTTGATCCCGATGACTGGGTGGCACTTCCGGGATTTTCCTTGACGGTGGAGGGGGACGGATAAAGGGAATGGTGTAACCTCCGGCGATGATGCGAAGCACCCACTGATCCTGTGTGATGGAACCCCAGGCCCTTGGATGCTCCGAAAATCGACCCCCAACTGGCTCCGGAGACGTACAGTCGGGCAGTCCCTCAGGGACGGTGGAAGGAGAAACCACAAAAGGATTTGCGGTCTCCTGTGTTGCAGGGGCCTCCGCCACCTCTAGGGCGACGTCTTCCAGAATAATTCCCTCCTCTTCTGCCTCTGGAAGGGGGGGGTCACTCTGATGGGCAGGGAAAGACTTTTGGGACTTTCTGAACCACATCTTTCCTCCCCTCTGCGCCTTGGGATAAGGTCTCGAAGGGAGCGAAAAATGGGCCCCAACGGCAGACAAAGTCTTACCCTCCTACTCGCATCTAGTGAGTGTGTCTTTCACCTTGGGTCCAAAGAGAGAGGACCCGTCGAATGGAGCGTCTGTGAAAGAAGTCTTGAAAGCCTTCGCAAAGTGACACAAGCGCATCCAGGCTTGCCTCCTAAGGGCTACGCCCGAACTCGCTGCCCTACTCACCCCTTCGGCTGCATACGATATGAGCCTCATGGACGAGTTAACCATCGCCGAAAGCGTAGACAGCTGGGCGTTGACAGACTGCGTCAATGCCTCGGGCACTCTCCCAACTCCTTTATGAGATCCCTTTGGAGCCTCGTAAAATGACACAAATAAATCAGCGACCGCAGGGTAAAGGTCGCTAAAGTCAGGGTACGCTTCCTGTACCTATCCATGCTCCTGGACTCCTTGTTAGGAGGATGGATAGATGTAGATGCCTCTGCCACATCCTGCTGGGTGGCAGATGCCACCACCATAGTATCCACTGGGACTCCCTTGGTTAGAAACTCCTTGCCAGGGGGTGCAGATAAAAATTTGTTGGGGAGAGAAGGAACTGGCTCCACAGAGTCAGGGTGCTCCCACACCCTTCGACAAATAAGGTCCAGTAATTCATCGAAGGGTGGAGACACCCAGTCGGTGGAGGGTTGGGCTCCGAAGACCTTGAGGAAGACTGATTCCTCCACGGAAGGGGTTTTGGATGGCCAGTCGCCCCTCTGTCTTAAGATCTCTAGGACATCGGAGAATGAGACATCATCAGACGACGATTTTGGGGACCCTTCCGCATCATCAAGGTCAGAGTCCGAGGTGACAGACTCATCTGGGGAGTCTATGTGCTTCCTCTTGCACAACTTTTTCCTGGGGGGGGCTCTTCAGGCAAAGACTCTGAAGGCTCCTCAGAAAAAGGGGGACCACACATGGAGGAATCCTCAGGCCTCAGAGCCTTGCTGTCCGAAGACAGGGGGGCACCAGAAGCTCTAGTCGCCGTGGCTAGGGAAGGGGTCGCAGATTCAGGTGAAGTCACTAGAGATTTGTCTAGCACACTCCTCATAGCCTCGAAGGCAGGTCCACCAGAATCTGAAGAAAGGCCTGCCTGCAAGACCATGACCGGTGTCAGGGTCCCCCTAGCCGAGGCGCCAAGGGGGAGACTCGGGGCCGAAACCAGAAGCCCCGAGAAATCCCCCTTGGGCTCGACTGAGGAAACCCGAGAACCAAAACCCTTGGAAGGAACCGAAAAGGTTGGAGCTGAAGACGGCGCCGACAGACAAGCAGTGGGTCTCGGAACCGACTCAGGAACCTCACCAGACTCTGCGAACCCCATCTCCGACGACACCAGGGTTGTCGGAGGATGAAGAAATGGAATCGAAATGGTTGGCTCCGGCCGCTGGGCTGGAGCTGAAAATAATTTAGATAAAATAGGTGACTGGAGGAGCCTCTGGACCACCTTATCCAAATCCGAATCTGAAAGCCTGGAGGACCTGGAGGAAATAGACGGGGGGCGAGAAACTCTTTGAACCGGCTCCAAGACAATGCTGGAATGTCGACTCCTAATCGGCTCCAGAAGGATCGGAGCAGAAGAAGACTCAGCTAGCACCGAGTCCCCATTCGGCGCCGACGGTTCAGGAGCCAAAGAAACCAACCCTGGAGCCGAAACACTCACCTGTGGCTCCGAGACCAATGGAGCCGAGGAAGGAGACCGAGACTTCGATCTTCTCTCCTGCGGCTCCGAGACGATTGGAGCTGAGGAAGAAGACCCAGACATAGATTCTCTATCCTGCGCTCAGATATCAGTGGAGCCGAGGAAGAGGACAAAGACTTAGTTCTTTTTTTCCGGCGGCTCCGACGGACTTGTCGGAGCCAAAGACTTTTTTTTCTTTGATTTCGAAGAGGGAGAAGAAGATAAAACTTCCTCAAAGGCTGGTTTTAATAACCCTTTCAAGATCACCTTATTTTTCTTCTCTTGTAGCACACGGGAGGAAAAGGCATGGCAAACATTGCAAGATTCCTGCAAGTGTTTAGCTCCTAAGCAATAAACACAGATGGCATGGCCATCTGTTAAAGACATTTTGTAGCCACATTTCGAACATTTTTAAAGCCTGACGGCTTATGCTCTTTTTCTTTGCCCGACATGACCTACAAAGCACTCGAAACACAAGGAAGGGAAGGGAGGGAAGAGCTCTAACTAAAACACTCGACAAGAAATAGGGCAAAGGCCCTCAAACTCAAACGGGCCTAGCCCACCAAAAAGAAGGAATCACACAACACCAAAAAAACAAACACAGCCAATCACAAGGTAGTACAGACGAAGATAGCTATTAAAATAGCTGTTTGGTTATGAAATATTTAAGCTACGAGCAAAAACGACCCAAAAAGGCCAAAAAAGAAGGGTACTTAGCCACAGCCAAGTCGAGACCACGTCGTTACTTCAGAAGCGGCAAACGAGATCTGGTGGTTTGGGCGTGGTGCATCCTGGGATAAGGGGGTTGGCCCAGCCAATGAGAGATTTCGTGCTAGTGTATCGGCTGAGTCGGAGCCGATTCTCGGCTCCGAGCCCATCAGTTACGAATGTAGGCGAGACAGGATCACATTACATCACTTGTTCCCATAATAAATGTCCAGGCTGTTCTTAAAAATATCTAAACCAATACTTGCTTTAATGTAATTTGGTAGTCTGTTCCAAGCATCAGCTACTCTGTCAGAGAACCAATTAGTACACTTCTCATTCCTACAGAATCTTCTACATAGGTTATCGGATGATTCTCTAGTACTTTTTGATAACCCCAAACATTCCCAGAGGTAGTTGTACCTAAATGCCCTATATACCTGAATACGATCTCCTCTTAAATATCTGTAAGAGACACTGTACTAGTTCAGATATTTTAGTCTTTCATAATAACTTAGATTTTCACATCTATGGATGCCCTTGGTATATTTCCGCTGTACTTTGTCATGCTTGTTTTCCTATAGGGTTTCCATATTGTTATTCCATACTCAAGTTTGGGTCTAATGTAACTAACAAACAATGACTTCATTATGTTTGACTTCCTAAACTTTATAAATATTTTTATACAACCTATGGTTCTATAACTATCATTAGCCAATTGGTTGATATGACTAGAAAAACTCATAGCTGAATCTACCCATACACCCAGGTCCTTAAATGAGTCTACAGTTTCAATTACTGTGTGCTGTATTAAATATTCACCTTTCAGTTTGTCTCCCAAATCTCATATGCTTAGCTTTTGATGTATTTATCAACATATGTTTCTTCCTGTTCCCAAATGGTCAATTTAGTCAAATTATTTTGCAGTCATGCCTTATCTGCAAGACCTGTAATCAGTTTACCCAATTTCAGGTCGTCAGCATATAGACTGTAGAACACCTCAGATGAAAAAGTAAGGTCTGAAAGATACAATCTAAACAAGTAGGGGCCTAGGACAGAGTCCTGTGGGACACCTTGACTGTAAGCAAGGATTTCACCTGTCCAGTTGGTGTGTGATACTTGCCATGTCCTATTTGTAAGCCATGCAGCTATCCATTTTATCAACAGTACATCAATACCTAGCTGTACTAATTTATTGATCAGTGTTTTGAGTATGACCCTGTCAAATCCTGAAGTTAAATCTATATAAATCACATCACAGCACAATTTTTTATTCATAGCTGTTATTATATTATTATAGAACATGTTACAGGTGGTAATAGATCTATTTTCAACATATGCATGCTGATATATGGTTTCAAGTACCAACCTATCCAGTTCTGACAATAACTTATCCAGTATTACCTTCTCCGTTATTTTTCCACAACATGAAAGTACACTTAAGGGTCTATATGATTCTGGGTTTGTCCTACTTCCCTTTCCCTTACAGACAGGTTTAATAAGTGCATGTCTCCAATCTTGAGGAATCTCCTCATATTTATATGACCTAGTGAATAATAGATATAATGGTAGTGTAAGTTCTTTCTGAAGTTTTCTCAGGTCATTATTACTTATTCCGTCTCCTCCCTGTGCTTTGCTTGGATCCAGTTTGCACAGTTCTTTTTCAATATAATCTAATTTGATTCCAGTATCTGGGGTTACCTGGACGACACTAGGACAACTTATCACCCCTTTTGTGGAGCCAAACTGTTTTCCATAAGATTTTGTAAATATATCTGTAATCTATTGTGTCTGAGAATAAATTTTAGAATCTGCACACAGTTTATCAATTTGTGCATCTTTACTCCTTCCACATCTTATGCATCTGTAAAAGGGTTTCCTATTATGCTCAATATTTTTATATACATTTTCTTCAAACTTTTCTTGATCTTGTCTAACACTATGCTTAATCTGTTTGTCCAGCTTGCTTATTTCAGTTTTCAAAGTTGTAGTTCAACCTCTCTTCCATTTCTTATATTTTTTTGTCTCTCACCTTAATCAGGGATCTTGTTCTTATGGAAATATAGCACCCTGATGTTGCATGCCTAGCTCCTGATGTTAAACATTTTTTGACTTTTTGCACTCAAACAATTTCTCTTTCAAAACTTTCCACATTCCATCTGCAGTTTTCCACTGAACACTTCACTCCAGTTAGTTTTATATAGTAACTGTTTTGCTTCCCTATAATAGTACAGTTGTGTACACTTACCATAAATGTAGATGTTCGAGTGTATTCACTATTGCAGTCATTACATTTGGGTAATCTGCTGGCAGGTTGCCCTCAGTCCGCCTGAATAAAAAACTCTTGGGTCCTGCGTCGGTTGCTGTCTCCTCTTCCATGACGTCAGGTCGTTAGGGGTATAAAACATGCAGCCGACGCCATTTTAATGTTTTTCTTGCCCCAGATGTCAGGTGCCCCCCAAATGGGGAACAAAAAAAAAAATATATATATAAACTGTAAATATATAAATGCACCTTAGAAACATAAAATTTACCTTCAGCTAAAAGCAAATACACCACAAAGGCTTTTGAGTATAGTGAAGGAAAGAAAAGGGATACAAAGGGTGCTGGTGGGTGGGTAACCCAGACTGCAACAGTGAATACACTCGAACATCTACATTTATGATAAGTGTACACAACTGTACTATGTTCTTTGTGTTTCACTGTTGTAGTCATTACATTTAGGTAG
Source organism: Protopterus annectens (assembly GCF_019279795.1). NCBI lineage: Eukaryota > Metazoa > Chordata > Ceratodontiformes > Protopteridae > Protopterus > Protopterus annectens. Next base: position 290,894,168 of record NC_056731.1, on the reverse strand, counting down.
AATCCCAAAGCTATGGAAGGGAGGATGGAACTAAACAGTATTAGGAGCGGCTATAAAGCCCTGCAGGACTGCAGTGGCAAAGCCTGCCCTGGATTTAGAGAAGAGAGGTAAAAGATAATGCTTTGTGAACGTATGAACTGAGCTCCAAGTAGCAGCTTCTAGAATGTCTCTGGTAGGGACCCCTCTGAGAAAAGCTGCTGAAGTAGAGGCAGCCCTGGTTGAATGGGGTCTGATTCCCTTGGGCACAGGTTTACCATGGTGCAAGTAGCAGAAACAAATGCAATGGCTTATCCATTTAGAAACAGTCTGCTTTGATATAGCCTTCCCCTCTAATCCTACAGCAAATGCTATCAGTAGTTGCTCAGACTTTCTTAGAGATTTTGTCCTGTTTAAGTAGCATCTTAGTTGTCTGTGTACATCCAATGAATGCAGAATTTGCTCCCCCTTGTTCTGCGGATTTGGGAAAAAAGTTGTCAGGTGAATGGTCTGGTTAAGAGCCACACTGGTTACCACCTTAGGCATAAAAGAAGGATTGGTCCTGAGGGCCACCCTGTCTGGGTAAAAAGCAATGAAAGGCTACACTGTCATGAGAGCCTGTAGTTCTGAAACCCTTCTAGCTGAAGTGACTGCCAAAAGAAAAGCTGTCTTCCAAGAAAGAAATTTTATATCCGCAGTAGCTGCTGGTTCAAAAGGAGGCAGGGTGAGTTTTTCCAGCACAAAATAGAGGTCCCATGCCAGAGTTGGTGCTCTCCTTGGAGGCCTTAAATTTTTGGTCCCTCTGAGATATTGTTTTAGCAGTGGATGAGAAAAGAGGTGAGGCTCTGTGTTGTAATGAGCCAAGATGGCAGAGGCATGGATTTTTATTGAAGAAAAATACAGGCCCTTGTCAAGCATCTCAGTTAAGTATTGTAAAATCTGAGGAATATTGGGCTTTGCTGTGTCTATTCCCTGTGCTTGGTTCCAAGCATAGAATCTCTTCCATTTATCTGCATAAGATTTTCTAGTACTAGGCCTTCTGGCTTCCAAAATGACATCCATCACCGGTTTACTGAGAGATGTGGTTTGAATAATTAGTTGATTAGCCATGCTGCAAGATTCAGAGTTTGGAGCAGAGTGTGCAGAATTTGATAGTTCTGCTGAGACAACAGATGAGGTGTTTGAGGCAAGTACCACAGAGGAAGGTGTGACATATTCCTTAGAAGCGGGTACCACTGTTGGCGAGGCCAGTCCAGAGCAATTAGAATCATTTTTGTTTTTTCCTGTCTGACTTTTAGTAAGACCTTGGAGAGTAGAGGCAGAGGGGGAAAGGCATAGACTGATAGGTTTTTCCAGCTGAAGGATAGAGCATCCACTTTCCATGCTTTTTTGTGATGAGCTCTTGTGCAGAATTTGTCCAACTGATAGTTTTGGGGAGATGCAAATAGATCTATGTCTGGGCTTTCCCATTTCTGTGTTAACATGCTGAAGGTTTGGGGGATCCAGTTTCCATTCGTGCGGGTCCATAAGATTTCTGCTTGGGTCATCTGCCAGAGTATTTTGTTTTCCTGGCAGGAATTGAGCTTGAAGATGTATTTGGTAAGTCAAGGCTGTGTTCCACAAGACCATGGTTAGTCTGCAAAGGGGGTAGGAATGGGTACTCCCCTGCTTGTTTTTGTACCACATAACTATGGTGTTGTCCATCTTTATCAGTAGTTGTCCTGGATGAAGTAAGTCCTTGAAGGCTGTCAGAGCATTCTGAACAGCTAGCATTTCTCTTGGGTTGATATGTAGATGCATTTGGTTTGGGCTCCATTTGCCCTGAATGCATCTCCCTGCCAGGTGGGCCCCCCAAGCACAGTTTGATGCATCTGTAGTTAGGATTTGGGTGGCAGGGGGTAGAGTGAATGACAGGCCCTTGATTTGGTGACATGTCTCTGCCCACCAAAGAAACTCCTGTTGTAGGCAGGGAATGAGAGGGATCATTGTTTCCAGGCTGTGACAATGTTGACTCCATAAGCTTTTTAGGTACCATTGAAGTTTCCTCATATGCAGTCTCGCATATGGAATTAGTAGAATGCAGGATGCCATGAACCCCGAAGCCTGCAGAATTTGTCTTGCAGATAACTGGGTTTTTGTTGCCATTTGTTTGAAATATGTTGTCAATTGCATTTGTTTGTTTGGCGTGAGGTAAGCCATCTGGGCAGTTGTATTCTTGCACCCAAGAATGTAATTATTTGAGAGGGTACCAGTTGTGATTTCTTTTCATTTATGGTGTACCCTAGGCATGCTAGAAGCCTTTTTACAAACACCAGCTGTTGAAGAACAGTATCCTTGTCCTTTGCCTGAATGAGACAATTGTCCTGATAAGGATAAATTTGAATGTTTCTTTGTCTGCGGAATGCAATTACTGGTGCCAGGCACTTTGTGAAGACCCTGGGAGCACTAGATAAGCCAAAGGGCAGTGCACAGAATTGGTAATGCAAATAACCTGCTTTGAAATGGAGGTATCTCCTGCAAAATTCCCTTATTGGGATATGCAGGTATGCCTCTTTTAAGTCTAGGGTTACCAACCAGGCATTCTTGCCTAGCATACGCAGTAGCTGTTGTAAAGTCAGCATTTTGAATTTTGGAATATCCAGGAACATGTTCAGAATCGATAAGTCCAGTATTGGATGCCATGATCTGTCTTTTCTGGGTACCAGGAAAAGTCTTTTTCCTTTTCTGGTACTGGTTAAATAGCCCCCACATCCATGAGGGACATGACTTGTTTCTGGGCCTCTGCCCACTGGTTTTGTGGCAGATCTGGCCATCCGTTTGGAATTGGCAAAGTATGGAAATGAAATCTGTAACCCTGGGATACTATGTTTAATACCTACTTGTCCTGGGTAATTAACTGCCAATTTTGAGCATGAAGTGCTAGTTTTCCCCCCAAGGGAGTTGCCAAAAAAAACTGCTTGGAGTTGGTAGAGGAAAGTCATTGAGATTGCTTACTGTAGGGTTGTGCTTTGTTACTTCCAGATTTGGAGGTGGAGGTGCCCCATTGCTTTGACCTGTAAGATCCCTGTGATTGATATCTGGAGCCTTTTGAGTGCCTGGGTTTGCCCTGAGTGGTTCTGTTGGACACAGGAAAGGACCAGTTCTTAGTAGGCCAGTGCCTCCTGAACCCGGGTGGCTTCACTTGCAAGAAATCTTTTACAGTTTGCATAGATTTAGCTTTGTCTTCCATTTTCTTTAAAACTTCTTCTGCCTTATTACCAAATAGACTATCATGCTGTAAAGGGGCATCCAACAATTTAGCTTTAACATGATCAGGCAGATTTTGCTCCTTGAGCCAGGCATGCCTTCTTATCACAGATCCAGTTACTGTGGCCCTGCAAGAGGCCTCCAAGGAATCAAAACCACACTGCAAAGTATGCTTTGCCACCTGTTCTGCCAAATGCAATAAATCCTGTAACTCTTTATTTTCCACACAATGAGAAATCAACATCATTTTCTGTTTCAGTAAGCCCATAACATGTTATTGATATTTAAGCATATGAAACTGGCAGTTTAAAGCCCTGATTGCCATAACATGTTGTTGATATTTAAGCATATGAAACTGGCAGTTTAAAGCCCTGATTGCCAAGGTTGCAGATGTATAAACCTTGTTACCCCATCGATCCAGCGCCCTGGAGTCTCTATCAGAAGGGGTAGGATTTTTTGGCTGTAGAAGCCTTAACACCCTTGGGACCCTGAGAAATAGTCTCAGGATATTCAGTAGGATTTTTGAAAAGAAATTTGTGGGAGTCAGGAACCCTGTAATATCTGTCTGGCTTACTAGGAGCCAGAGGCAGGGAATCAGGAGCCATGCTTGATTCCGAGAACACATCATCAACAATGTCTAATACAGGAGAGGAGGTATTGTCAAAGGCCTATGTTGAGGAAGAAGAAGGAAATCCCTAAGCCTCTTTTTTGATTCATTGAAGTCCTGACTCTCCCAGTGAAAATGTTCCCTTAAAGTATGCAAAGTCTCTCCAAAAGAGTAATCCTCAGGAGGAGATGCAGATGGGATGGATTCCTCTGCATCAGAATCCTCATAAGGTAAAATAGAAAATTCCTGATCAGAAGAGGAATCAGAAGAGATGGAAACCTGATCTGAAGATTCATAATCAGTGCCTTGCCTAGGTCTCTTAGCGGGAGGGGGGGGGGGGTTGGGAACCCCTGCTCAAGGTAATTAAATCCTCAACCATTTTGATCATTTGTTTTTTAGGTATAGGGGCCTGAACACGTGGCTCATGCGTCAGTTTTCTAGACATAGATGTCATTTTTTACCTTGTTTTTGTTAATGGCGTCGGTTTAATATAAAAATGTTGAGGCCTGAAAACACCCTCGGAAGCCGGTGCCTGCTCAGCGGCTCTGGACCAATCCAAGGAAGAGACATCTGCGGGTTCAATACTTTGTGAATCTCGCGGCATACTGGACTCCGAATGGGTCTCGGTAGAGGCCTGCGACTCAAAAGTAGCAGGTATCAGGGGCTGCGAAAGCACCTCACTGAGTACCAGCGAACCGGCGACTGGCTTAAGAGAAGCTTCGTCGTCGGGTTTGGACCTCTACGGTCTGTATCTGTCTTTTTCCTTGCATTTTTTGTGATCTCCGGTAGTCGGTTTGTTAACCGATGACATTTCAGGGTAGTTAAATCTTGAACCAAAATATTTAGAAGCAAAAATATACCGACGCTTAATAGTGCGTTGGTTAAATTTAGCACAGAACTGACAGCAAGGCACATTGTGATCAGGGCCTAGGCAAGGAATACAGTACAAATGAAAATCCTTATGAGGTATTTGCTTCCCACAAGTAATGCAATTATTAACTTTTACTGACATCAGTAAGGAGCAAGAAAAAGTTTCCCCAACGGGGTACTTAGCTTTAGTTTGAAGACTTCAGTTCTGAAACTCAAAAATGAAAATTTCAGGAGTCAGCCGACCGGCACTTGCGAACTGCTTCTGCTTCGGGCACCGCGCAGCAAGAAAGACTGATTAAAATGGCGTAAGGCTGCATGTTTTATACCCCTGACGACCCAACGTCATGGAAGAGGAGACAGCAATCGACACAGGACCCAAGACTTTGTTATTCAGGCCGACTGAGGGCAACCTGCCAGCAGATTACCCAAATGTAATAACTGCAACAGTGAAACACGAAAAACATCTGCAATTAACCTTTTGTGCATTGGCTTAGATTTCAGTTTGGCAGAATTATCTAGCAACAAATTAACCTTAATAACCCCATGACCACTGCACATCAATGGTAGTAAAACTTGACTTGAAGTTACAGTAATTTCTTTAGGAACACAAATAATATCTAGTATATTCCGTCCCATGGTAGTTTTTTTTACATCTGAAGCATTTGTTGTTCCTGAATATACTCTTTGAATAATTTCTTTACTAACATTGCTGAATCGATATTACTCCAGTCTGTTTCTGGTAAATTTAAGTCCCCAGCTAATATTATTCTTCCCTCCTGTGTTTCATGTAAGAAATGTATGAATTCCTCTAGGTCATCTGCACTTGACTTTGGTGGTCTATACACTCCCAACAATTGTTATATCTTCCAGGGTTGTCTTTATTGTCACAGTTACACAGTCTATAGTATTGGTGTTATTACTGAACATGTAATAATCACAGGTCTCATAGCTATCTTTAATCCCTATCATAACACCTCCACCTGATTTTTTGTTAGAATGTCTGTTACAGTAAAAACATTTATACCCTGTTAGTCATTGTTCTTTAACCATGTTTCACAAACAATAACAACATCAATCTTGTGGGAACGTAGCAAATTTTCTACTAAAAAAAATAAAATAGCAATATAAAGACTATTAAAACAGAGAAACAGAATACTGTACTGAAGAAACAGTCAATGATTCAGTACCTACACTAAGTGCCAATGCAACTCCTCAAAAACTCCCAATAAAATTCAATAAAAGGCTAATTTCAGACCCACATGTATAAAGACAGTGAAAATTAATTAACATAAATAATTTAATACAAACTTAAGAAAAAATCCTATCATAAAAACAAAATGCTGCCAAAATCATTACTTAAATAAATAATTCAGTGATGGCAAACCTATGACACACGTGTCAAAGGATGACTCACCACAACGTTTTGGGTGACACACCAGCGTTCACCAACACGCAAGGTACCAAAAAAACTGAATGAACAAAAATACAAGAAATATGTGACCTTGCACTTATTTATTAAAACTCAGCAACAAAAAAAGTCATGAATTGAAGTTAATCAAATCAAATGTAATGAGTTCCATATTTTTTTCAGTTCAATTCAAAATTACTATTAAAAGTAGGGTAATTTTTTGGTGCAGTATTTTAAGCCCAATTATCAGAGCACTCATTTTCTTTATTGTAAGTCACTGATTTTTCTTTTACTTTTATAATACATAGCAGGAAACATGATTGGAATGTATTTTTTTTAAATAAATGGATATGTAAAGAATTGTTTCTCTTTTGTTGGGGGGGTGGGGACATGCCACCAGAGTTAGGATAGGCATTTTCTGAACTTTTGACACACTGAGCCCAAAAGGTTCACCATCACTGGAATAATTCATTTAAAATCTCATTAATTCATACAATTCACCTCTTTACAAAAAGATATAGTGAAAAAAAATGTGAAAACTTATATTTTTACTTGTACTTGTTTTCCAGGGTTGAGCACTAATCTCCATGTACCTATTTTAGACTCAGTCAAGGAGCGGTGTCTTGTTAAGTGACTTGCTCAGAGTCGCACAATGGGGGCTGAGGAAACAGTTTTCTTTAAAAAATTAAAAGATTCAAAAGTATGCTTTAAATAAATAGAAATAACAACCACAAATTATTAGCGATTGTGGCAGTAAAAGGCAAGAAAGCAGTTGACAGAAACAGCCACAGTAACTGCAAAAACTGGCCAGCCTTTTATAAATACAATAAAACACTTACAAAGGGTTATAAATCCTTGACAAAATAAAATTTAGCTTATCCCAAACAGGAAAATCCTTCAGTAACAACAGGAAATAAAATACTACAGAGATGTACTTTTTAATCTTGTTAAAGAAACACACACACATTCCATTTACTAACTCAAAGGATATATTATCTGAGCTACTGAAAACAATAAAGCCAGAAGATGTTAGTCTTTTCACATATACTTCTCTTTCAGTGGCACTATAAAAAAGAAGGGCTGCTCTCTGCATTTGTGAAGGACTATCCTGCCCTCCCAGCTGACTACCACACAGAGAGAGAGAGCAGGGTACTACAACCCGAATACCAGTAAGGCAGTGTGTTCGCTGAACATCTTGTTCCCACGCTCATGCCTCCTCTTGTACATTTGCCACTTCCTTCTTCAGATTGTCTCAGTCATCTGAGGCAACCTGAGCCAATAGGAAAGGCTTCATGCTGCTTCTTGCTGTAGCCCAGTGAAATGCTCACTGAACAGTGTGCCAAATGGTGTTGGACAAACACGAATTATAGTCAGAAAACCTAAAAAAGGAGGATGTGTGCATGAACACAGCAAACTGAAACATATTACTGTGACCATTATTTCTTTCTCCATTTAAGAAGAAAAAACATCTGATTAGGGGTTAAAAATGTCAAAAGTCTGTGATGAAGAAAAGGACACAATTGAGTCACTGTCAGATGATCATTGCTGTGGCATGGCCAGGGAGGAAAATGCATGCAAATGACAACAATAAGCTAACATACTTTATTGTAGATATTTTTTTTCAGTTTCACCACACTTACAAATCCAAAGCACAAACAAGGATAGCAAGCATGGTGGTAGACTGTATGTGAAAAAAGTGGCAATTTGAAGACTGCTGTTGGACAATTGTAAATACTGCTTGCCAGGAAGGGAAGTTTATGTGTCTGAGGGCAGAAAACTGAAATACATTACTGTAGTGTATTTAGGTTATGAGTCTGAGGGCAGCAAACTGAAATGCATTTCACTTTGATGAATCAAACATCCAGCTGGCAGTCAGTCAGAGCACTGTAATTCTTACAGTGAGAGGCAATGAGGCAGACTATGTGAAAATAAAGGAACATTACTTTAATTATTAAACAGTAATTTATATGGCTTCCTGGGGATGTTAGCAAGTACAGGTCACTTTGTCCTAAGTGCACACACAAAAGTATGCAAAGCAATTTCACTATCACAACTGACATGTTGCATTATACTGTTTCTGTAAGAGGTGGTAATATGATTTTCTTTGGGTTAGAAAATGCAGCCCATAAAAGTACATTTCTGCTTAGTTGCTATTGCATCAAAAAGAAAAAAGGACATATTTAATAGGGCAGTATTTGTGTCACTGCAAGTGTGTCACAGTCAAAATTCCAGTGTGCTGCAGTCGAAATCGGGATTCAGCAAAACTGAAATCCCTAAGAGCAGAATGGTGGTCATAGGTATACTGTATACCCACATTTCCAGTGACAAGTCCATAAAAGTTTTATCAACAAATCTCACAGGGCTTTGAAATACATTTTATTAGGCATGGATATTCACAGTTATTTTGCAGTCACATTCTGCATGGTGTACTAAACAATATTTCCATTAAGGACAGTTGACTGACATCTGATTAGGATGGGGAAAGCAGCACTTGTCCAGAATGTATATTTCTTGATTTGCCACTAAATAAGAAATAAAACATGTTATACATTTCATCAAACAAAGCAACATTTCTGCGACTGCAAACTTGGCATTAGTATAATTCCACATACTGAGGGGAAAAAAAAATCACATGATGAACACCTTTTCAGGCCCTTGATGAAAACCTGGCCAAAGTCTAGCAAACAACTTCAGCGAACCAACTCGTTGGGATGCCTATGTATTAGGGTATACAACCCAGAATCCTCAGTTTTGGTCCCCATAACCTATGAATTTGATTTATGGCCAATCACTGACCCTGTCCATAAACCCACCTGCTCCTCTCCTACAGGCTAATAGTGGACCCTTTTTCAATATTCCTTAACACTTCAACCGTTTTATTTGTACAAAAGTTGCAGGCAACTGATGGAAAAAGAGCATGTCGAACCGCATCCCTTAAAATCTTTAATTCTTGCATTGTTAACAAAACACTTAAGACAGTACACTGATAATGCAGAAGGACAACTACAGCAAATAATTTAAAAGTCCCAACTCACCCTAAGAAACCCTACCTGCTCATCCAGTATTTTACACTGTTCTAGTTCATTTATTTCCAAAAGCTTCACTGAGGCTAAACAATCTTTGACACCACCTAAGTTTTAGTTTATTCTCAAGTTTTCTTCCATATTCATAATAGTTATCCCTACATTCAAATGAAGACTGTTCCACCCTGCCCCATATTTATTTTAGTTAATTTTACTTTAGCATTTTACGTATTTTTATTATTTTCATTCTTTATGGTTTTATTCTCTTATTTTGATTCTTATTGTTAATTCTTCATTTTGAATTTTTATTTTTTATTTATTTGTTTCTAAATTTATCTGGATTTTATTTCTGATTCCTCGGTTACCTACCTCCCTTACAGACTATGCACCCTTTGCTCATTTACCATCTTTTAATACAGCTTTCAGTGCATTAACCAAAGTTGATAATTTCAAATATTTATTTCTTCATAAGGATTTAGCTCTACTCGTTCCGTTATGGAAGACTCATATTTTTTCTAGTGTTAAGGTCGAACACCTGCTCCATTCCCATCCCCCTGTTCTTTGACACACTACCACATTTTTCTATTAATTTTTGCCTTTTGGAAAGTTCTTTTAATTTTTATTAACCTTTAGCTTTTATTTTAAAAATAATAATAAGCAATATGGTCCACTTGGATATACTACCCAGGGTCCTCTGATGTTGGTCCCTGCAACCATAACAATCTATGAATTCATTTTACAGCTAATTATAGATTCTTGCCCATAACCCCACCCTGTTCTCTCCTCTAGGCTAATAGTGGACCCCTTACTCCATGATTCTGGCTCACCACACTCCTTTGTATTGTAAGATCCAGGGATGTAAGCTACTTACATTGAAAGAACACGTTGGGCCACAACCCTTAAAATCCTTAAATTGTTAACAAGACATTTAGACACCACACTATTAAAGCACAAACACAACAAAGGTAAAGAAATGAAAGTTCCCAAGACCCAATCAGCTTTCCCTTTATATTACATGTATGACTCTTTCAACTTTAGAGTTTCAATTTAGGCAGATCTGAAGAAGCAATCAGAGAAATCACTGTTAGGACAACCTAAGAATTAAGACCTTATTTTTTATTTTTATTCATTTATTTTTCTTTCATTATGCTATTCTTTCAAAATTTTGAAGCTCCCACATTTATGAAAATTATTAGTTTTGAGACAAGGCAGCCTAATGCCCAATGGTTTGGAAATCCAGATATACATAAGATCGGCATTGCTTTCATCTTGTAACCTGCATTTATTTTACTGACTGCTTTTATTGGTTAGTATAGATAACTAGGTAGTTGAATGGCGATTGGTTGGTACTGAAATTTTTAAAATCAGCTTGAGACCCTGGATGTTGGTTTAATGTTGCTGCACTACATGGCTTTCACTTTGTACTTGTTAAGGGAGAGAATCATTGGCTAATTTAAACTTCCACAACCAGTGTTTTACATTTTTTTTAAACCACTCCCTCCACACGCCCACATTCCTAGCTATTACTTTGTAAAAAATATTTGGAACTTAACTCGAATGTGTTTCGGAACTTAACTCGAATGTGCTTCACAACACTGTAATTCAGAGCTCATCTGGCATTAAACTAATTTTAAGACTACTGTTTCCAGTGTCATTATTAGGGAACTTTCCACTGAATGTTTTCAATGGCACTGATTGATCCTAAGACACTATACTGATTTTAGATCAATAACGCTTGATTTGGTTTACTGTGGAAGCTAAGTGTAAACTTAGAAAACTTGTGCTTGTGCAACTAAAGCTAGCCAGGATTTTTTAGTTCCTAACACACAGGAGCTTTACTATCCTGATTTTTCCTCAAATGTTCTGAGGGGAAGAATGTACTTGTGCTGAACTGGTAGTTAATGATACCACATATACCAAGTCTGTGGGCATTGCTACCTTGTCAGCTGACAGGTTCTGTGAACATTTCACTTCCCCGTCTCCGTCACACTTACCCCAAGATGTCCATACCACCTGTCCTCTACCTTGTGTCTCTAAAGAGCAGGTCCTAAATGCCCTCTCTAAGGTCAAAAACACAGCATCCATGGGACCTGGTAACATCCCAGCCTGCGTCCTACATGGGTTTAAACAAGAATTAGCAACGTCATTGGGTACTCTTTTCAATCACAGTCTACTCATTGGCTTTGTCTCAGCTGAATAGAGAAAGACCACCGTTATCCCCTTGTACAAAGGTGGTACTTCCACTGACCCTGGGAACTACAGAATTATTAGCCTGACTAACCTTATCTGCAAGGGCATGGAGGGAATCTTCATGGACCTTATCAACGAAGATATCAGTAATCTCCAAACACTTGACCCTACTCAATTTGGATTTGTCAAAGAGAGATCATGCCTGTTAAACCTGGTGGACTTCTTCAAGGCAGTCAACAAGGCCCCTGATGAGGGGAAATGTGTGCATAGAGCCTACTTACATTTAGCCAAGGTTTCTGACACTATCCCCCCCTCAGGCATAATTGATAAACTCACCCAGCTAGGTATCAACCTGTATATTATTACATGGGTCACTCAATGGCTCACTGATGGAACCCATATAGTTAGAACAGGGGAATACATCCAACAGCAGACCTGTAACCAGTGGTGTTCCACAGAGATTAGGCCTGGGACCTCTATTATTTGGAATCTATTTTTCCAAAGTGCAAGCTAAAACTGTGGCTGACTAAGTTTGCTGATGACTGCAAACTGGGAGTGGTCACAGAATCTTCCAACATCCTACAAGAAGGTCTTACACAAACAAATGATTGGTGCCAAAGTCATGGTCTTAAACTCAATGCAAAATAATGTATTATCATCCCTTTCGGTAAGAACTATGTTCCTGATAATTACCACATCAATAACAACATCCTAAGTATGCACTCATGGGTGAGAGACTTGGGCACACTTTTCCTTTGATCACCATGTCTCCACAGTGGTAAGAAGGGCATTCTATATTACTCATCTTATAAGTAGGGGCACTGCCTCCAAAAAAAAAAAATAAGTTATAACCTCCCTGTACTCTTCTCTCATCAGGCCAATAATTGGGTACAATGCCCCTTTTGGTATATACCTTTCCAAGCACCTGCAGCAACCTGGAGAGACCACAAAGGTTCCTCACAAGGAAAATTCAAGGTCTTCAGCATCTATCCTATGAGCATACCTCTCAACTGTCCCGAATGCCTCAGTTTTTACTGAGTTTTGGGGTTCAAATAATGAGGTGCCACGATTCCTGAGTGGCACCCCTTCATTTCAGATTTATTCGCACTTTTATTTTTATTTTTTTAACTTTCACGCTTCTTGTGCTGATGTCATCACGTGCGCAATGACGTCAGCATCACCAGCCTGTCGGAATGCTCCAAGCACGTATGTAGCACATATTTCCGGCTCTGGTTCAAATGCTTTTACAAGCGGGAGTCACTAGAGCTGGAAAGGAGTTACGAGTAGTGTCGTTTTATTTAGAAGAAGCTCTGGGGGATTTTATTTGGATGAAGCTTGGGGATTTCAGTTTGCTTCGCTAGCTGTGTTTAGAAGAAGAGTTCACTTCACTCGACTTTTATTTAGAGGCAGGTGGTGTGTGTGTGTGCGTGCGTGTGACAAGTATGAAAAAAAAAAACGTGTATGCTGTGTGCACAGCGGCATAGCTTTCTTCCCCTGCTCGGCTCCTCCTCCAGGTAAATGTAAATAGCATTAGTAGCTTACTTTACTTAACGGCTGTCGGCTGCTTTTCTGTATGTGAATAATGCAATTACTGTATAACAGCTGCGCAGCAGAGAAAACTGTGGTTTACTTTTACATGAACATCTGCAGAGAAACCTGTGGGTATGTCGTTGCTGCTTGTGCTTTCTTCTTTTAACACAATGGCTGTTTTAATTTATGGATTGCTGTGTATTGTAACGGCTCGGCTACAGAGAAACTGGTCTGGTTGTGGTGTGTGTTAACGGCTGCTGCTTTTATTTGTGATTACCATGTAATGCTGCAGAGAAACCTATGCTTTTTACATTAACACCTGCAGAGAGAAACTTGTGCTTTCTTCTTTTAACATTAGCGGCTGCTGCTTTTGTTTATGTGATTACTGTGTTTGGCTGCAAAGAAACTTTTGTGGGTTAACGACTGCAGGCAGGCGAATGAGCTTTACCATGTATTTAATGGCTGCAGGCAAGACAGGAGAATGAGCTTTACCGCGTATTTAACGGCTGCAGGCAGGACAGGAGAATGAGCTGCTGCAGGCAGGAGAATGAGCTTTACATATTAAACAGAAGTATTGGATTACTGTGTGAGCTTTACTTATTTAACAGACAGTTGCTTTTATTTTTGTGATAACTGTAATGGCTTTCGCTTTTATTTATGTGATTATAACTGTCTGTGTAAAGGCTGCAAAGAAACCTATGCTTTTTACATTAATTGCTACAGAGAAACTTGTGCTTTCTTTTTACTGTGTGTTGCAGGCAGGTTACATTTATTTAAATTACTGTGTAAGGCACTGTAAAGTACAGTTTTGTACCTACCATAAATGTAGATGTTCGAGGATCCACATTGCTGCAGTCCTAACCATTGGGGTAGTCCGCTGTCCCAGTCGGCCCGAATACCAAAGTATATGGCTGACGTCGGTCAAGGCGCATTAGTCTGACGTCAGGACGTCAGGGTACTAATGCGCATGACCGACGTCATATCCTCAGTCTTTTCTTGCCCCAGATGTCAGAAGACCCTAAAAAGACAAGGCCAAAACCAAAAACACCAAACACTCCTGCACCAAAAATATGTACAATATATACAAAAATACAAGAGTACAACCTCACCCACACAACCACCCCTAAACACAGAGGGGAAGGAGGGAGGGTAAATTGGACTGCAGCAATGTGGATCCTCGAACATCTACATTTATGGTAGGTACAAAACTGTACTATGTTCTTCATTCCACATTGCTGCAGTCCTAACCATTGGGTAGAATCCCAAAGCAGAGGTAAGGGAGGCTGGCAAATCATAAAGAAACAGGAGCTGTCAACATGCCTTGCAAAATAGCTGTGGCAAAACCAGCCCTAGATTTAGAGTAGAGAGGAAGGTGGTAATGCTTAGAGAAAGTATGCACTGAACTCCAAGTAGCTGCCTCCAAAATATCCTTAGTTGCCACCCCCCTTAGAAATGCTGTTGAAGTGGCAGTAGCCCTAGTGGAATGAGGCCTAATCCCAGCTGGAATCTCCTTGCCATGATGGGAATAACAAAATGCAATGCAAAACCCAATCCACTTAGAAATAGTTTGTTTTGATACAGGCTTGCCCTGAGAACTCAAAGCAAAAGAAACAAACAACTGCTGAGACTGCCTAAAATCCTTGGTCCTGCTTAAATAATAACGCAACTGCCTGTGTACATCTAAAGTGTGCAAAATCTTTTCCCCCTTATTTTGGGGATCTGCATAGAAAGTAGGCAAATGAATAGTTTGGTTTAAAGCCACACTAGAAACCACCTTAGGCATAAAGAAGGATTAGTGCGTAATGATACCCTATCCTTATGGAAAATCAAAAAAGGCTCTACCGCCATAAGGGCCTGCAATTCAGAAACCCTTCTTGCAGAAGTAATGGCCAACAAAAAAAACAGTCTTCCATGACAAGTATTTCAATTCAGCAGTAGCCGCAGGCTCAAAAGGTTGTAGAGTAAGTTTCTCCAACACAAAATTGAGATCCCAAGCAGGAGTAGGAGCTCTACGTGGGGGTCTTATATTCTTTGCCCCTCTAAGAAATTGCTTGAACAAAGGATGCGAAAACAATGGTGGGTCACAATCATAGTGAGCTGAAATTGCTGCAGCATGAATCTTAATGGAAGAGAAAGACAAACCTTTGTCCAATAACTCAGTAAGATATTGAAGAGCCACACTCAAATTAGGCTCAGAAATCTCCAAATTCTTTGCTGCACTCCAAAATAAAAATCTCTTCCATTTTTCGTACACTTTCCTTGTACTAGGTCTTCTGGCTTCCATAATCACATTTAAAACTTGTTGAGGAAGTTGAGACCTGCTGTGTTTCAAAACAGAATATGCCAGGCTGTTAGATGAAGAGAGTGAAGCTTGACATTGAGCAGGTGACCGTCCCTCTGAGACAACAGGTGTGGAATCAAAGGTAAAGGCCATGGAGGCTTCCTTACCAGACTCCTCAGTAATGGGTACCAGTGTTGTCGAGGCCAATCTGGAGCTATTAAAATCATCCTTGGCTTGTCTTGTCTGACCTTTAGGAGCACCTTTGGGAGAAGAGGCAGAGGTGGAAAGGCATACACATGAAGATTTTTCCAACTGAAAGAAAGAGCATCCACTTTCCAAGCTGTGTGATGAAACCTCTTTGTGCAAAACTTTGGCAGCTGGTGGTTTAGTGGAGAAGCGAACAGATCTATGTCTGGAGTTCCCCATGACACTGTCAATTTCGAAATACATGAAGATCCAGTTTCCACTCGTGGGGATCCATGATTTGTCTGCTTAACACATCTGCTAAGGAGTTCTGTGCTCCCAGCAGAAACCTTGCCTGAAGAGTTATATGCAAGCTGAGCGCAGTCTCCCATAAAATCATTGCTTGCCTGCACAACGGGTAAGAATGTGTTCCCCCTTGTTTGTTGATGTACCACATGACAGTTGTGTTGTCTGTTAGAATCAACACCTGCCCTGGAAGAAGTAACTCCTTGAAAGCCATTAATGCAAACTGGACTGCTAACATCTCCTTCATGTTGATATGTAGATGCTGTAGTCTGGCAGGCCACTTGTCTTGTATCCACTTTCCATTTAGATGAGCTCCCCAAGCAATGTCTGAGGCATCTGTCATTAGAATCTGACTCGCCTCTGGCCGGGTCACAGAGAGTCCCTTGTTTAGGTGACATTCCTGAGCCCACCACAAAAATTCCTTCTGAATGCAAGGTATTATTTGAATGACAGTGTCCAAATCCTGGCAGTGCTGTGTCCATACATTTTGAGATACCATTGCAGCTTCCTCATATGCAGTTTGGCATTGGGAAGCACCAGAATACAAGATGCCATGAACCCTAAGGCTTGAAGGACTGTCCTTGCAGTCAGCCCGGACTGAAGAGATAGTTGATGGAAGTAAATGGAAAGATTCTTTTGTTTGTCCGGGGTTAAAAAGGCCATCTGGGCTGCTGTATTCAGTCTCACACCCAGAAAGCACGTCTTGAGAGGGTACTAGACTGGACTTTATTTCGTTCACAGAATACCCTAGGCATCTTAGCACTGCTATCACATATTCCAAATGCTGTAAAAGGTCTTCCTTTTCTTGAGCCAGAATCAGGCAGTCGTCCAAGTAAGGATAGATTTGAATTCCTTTTAGCCTGAAGTAAGCTATCACTGGAGCCAGAACCTTTGTGAATACTCTGGGCAGTAGATAAGCCAAAGGGCAATGCAGAGAACTGATAATGGGAATTTCCAGCTCGAAACGCAGATACTTCCTGCAACTTAGTCTGATAGGCACATGAAGGTAAGCCTCCTTGAGATCTAAAGTTACCATCCAGTGATCTTTGCCCAGCAGAGGTAAAAGCTGTTGTAACGTCAACATTTTGAACTTGGGAATGTCCAGATAAGTGTTGAGGATAGATAAATCCAAAATTGGTCTCCATGTGTTCCCCTTCTTTGGTACTAGGAACAGGCGAGAATAAAATCCTAGGCCCCTTTCTGGCACAGGAACTGGCTGAATGGCCCCTATTTGGAGTAACAGAGAAATTTGCTTGTGAGCCTCTTTTCTTTGTAGAGGAGGAATGTCTGGCATGCCTTTGAAAGGAGGCAAGGTATGGAAATAAAACCTGTAACCGTGGTGAATGATATCCAAAACCCATCTGTCTTGGGTAATTAAATCCCAATTTTCTTTGAAAAGAGCCAACCTTCCTCCCAAAGGTGCTGCCAGACGAGAACGTACTGGCAGCTGAAAAGGCAGGTCATTGGGTCTGTTTACGAAAGGACTGACCCCTGCCCTCACCAGAAGTCTGAGCAGGTGAACTCCCTGTTCTAGGCCTAAAAGAACCTTGAGCTCTGCCCCTACCACGCCTAGACCTACCCCTAGACTGGGAATCATAAGCAGGATATGTCCATCCCTTAGTAGGCCAATTTCTACTAAACTTGGAGGCTGCACCTGCAAAAATCTTTAACAGTTTGCATAGACTTAGCCTTGTCCTCCATTTTCTTTAAAACTGCTTCCACAGGCGAACCAAACAACACGTCAGACTGTAAAGGAGCATCCAAAATCCTTGTCTTAACATGCTCAGCTAAATTCTGATCCCTCAACCAGGCGTGCCTACGAAGAACAGAACCAGTGGCAGCCACCCTCGAGGAGGCCTGCACAGCATCAAAACCACATTGCAAGGAATGCTTACCCACCTGTTCAGACACATGAACTAAATCCTGCAACTCTTTACACTCAATACCTTCCGCCAGAGCATCCACCTTAGACTTCAATTGTGAAAGGAGATAATTTTGATATTTTAACATGTGAAACTGGCAATTCAACGTCCTCATGGCTAAAGTGGAAGAAGTATACACTTTCTTTCCCCATCTATCCAAAGCCCTTGCCTCTTTATCAGGAGGAACAGGATTTTTAACAACAGAAGCCTTAACACCTTTAGGCCCCTGAGAGACAGTTTCTGGGTCTGCCCTAGGACTCTTAAAAAGATATTTATGAGCTTCAGGCACCCTATAGTACCTATCCGGTTTAACTGGGGCAGGAGGCAAAGAATCAGGGTTCAGGGAAGCCTCTGCAAAAACATCTTCCACCACATTCAGAACAGGAGGTATAGCTAAAGGCCTATGCTGGGGTAAAAACAAGAATTCCCTAAGCCTCTTCCTGGAATCAGAGAAATCTTGACCTTCCCATTTAAAATGCTCCCTCATGGAATGAAGAGTCTCTGAAAATGAAAAATCCTCAGGAGGAGAAGCTGAAGGAGTAGAGTCATCCACATCAGAATCAGAATAAGGAGGATACTCCTGCAAGTCTTCAGCCGAAGACTCAGAAGCCTCCGAACACTGCTCAAAACTCTCAAACTCAGGTTCCACCCTAGGCCTCTTATCAGGAGGGGGCATAGAACCTCTAATCATGGTAATCAAATCCTCTGCCATTTTAAGCATATGCTTCTTAGGCAAAGATCCTGAAGAGCTAGGAGAAACCCCCACTGAAGTTAAACCTGGCCTGCCTCTCAAAGAAGCCTTGGAAACAGAAGGGGAGGCTCTAACCACCTTAGGAAGAGAGGGAAGAACAGCCACCTGAGAAGCCCCTTCAGCCTGGCCTACCTCCTGAGAGGACACATCCTGTAACAGTAAAGTCTCTCCCTGAGACTCCAAAGAAACTCCTGGCAGAACCTCCGGCTCCACTGAGCCTTCTAAAGAACCGACGTCCGGGACTGTCGGTTCTTCCCCTCTAGGCTTTGCTGCTTTGTCCTTGCGCTTTTGACGAAGCGCCGGAGCATCCGGCGGCATTTTATAATTACAACGCTTCCCAAAACTAACCTGGCACAGTCTAACCTTCTCTTAATAGTGCGTTTGTTAAATCTAGCACAAGAGCGGCATCCAACAACGTCGTGCTCAGGCCCTAAACAAGGTATACACAAAGTATGGTAATCCCTATGAGGTATCTGTTTCCCACAAGAAATACAGTTATTCACTTTTTCTGACATCCGGTTAAATACTGAGGCAAGAAAAAAACCAAAATATTCCCCAACGGGGTACTTAGCCAACTTTGATTCGGTCTGAAACTCCGACTTCAGAAAATTTCAGAACGCCAACCTGCACTCGCAAAACTGCTTCTGCATCGGACCATGCGGCAAAAAAGACTGAGGATATGACGTCGGTCATGCGCATTAGTACCCTGACGTCCTGACGTCAGACTAATGCGCCTTGACCGACGTCAGCCATATACTTTGGTATTCGGGCCGACTGGGACAGCGGACTACCCCAATGGTTAGGACTGCAGCAATGTGGAATGAAGAACATTATTTATTTAACAGCTGAATGAGCTTTACATATTTAATGGCTGCAGGCAGGAGAATGAGCGTTACATATTAAACAAACAGCAGCATTAAATTACTGTGTGTGTGAGCTTTTCTTATTTAACAGCTGCTTTTATTTATACTTTGTAAGGGCTGCAGAGAAACTTGTGCTTTGTTTTGTGCACAGCTGCAGAGAAACTTGTGCTTTATTTTGTGTATAGCTGCAGAGAAACGTGTGTGTGTGTGTGTGTGTGTGTGTGTGTGTGTGTGTGTGTGTGTGTGTGTGTGTGTACTTGCGTAAATGTCCTAGTTATAACTGGAATGTTTGGCTCATACTTTTGGTCTGTTAGTCTTAAAATGTGTGGTTTTCTGACAGTGAGAACTGAATTCACAAAATAATGATAGTCAATTTAAGTTTCAGTCTTCCTATCTTTCAGGAAATGCATGGCACTGGTAACAAAACAGTTTATTCTAGCAACTTGTCTAAATTATATAAGCAATGTTTAAAATATGTCCCTGGTTTTGGGCTTTTGTCCCCCCCCCCCCAATAAACTTTGGCTTTTTCCAGATTTCTTGTGCTGCATAGTTCTACAGGGGGAGAGACGTTTAGTGCTGCTTATGCCAACTCGTTTTGTGTTGTTAGTATTGCAACAGGTAGAGTACTTGCTACTTGATATAGCAGGCTGTGAGTTGTATTCCCACAGTATGTAGAGTATGTAGATGGATTGCTGATACCGTACTGTATTGTACTTTTAATGGGGGTGGATGCTGTAGTCCTGAGAATGTCCCCTTTGGAGATAGCTAATAAATATGAACCTGTTATCAGTTTGCCATCCACTCCCTATTGGCAATATTACCAGCTTATCATTTTATGTAACATAGACCATTTATTCCTCAAGGGCAACAAGCACTTTATTTGTAGATGAAACAATGAAATATTAAGTTGTTTGCTAGCAGCAACCTCTTTATTAGTTGCAGATCTCTTTAATGTGGAATTATTTAGATGACTTTTACTTCTGCAGAGATTGTGCATATTTACTGATACTGGTGGACTGTAGAAGTTTGAGTAGACTTTTATGATGGAAATGTTCTGAATTGGGCAGTTTTGTCATTATTGGTTTATGCATTTTGTTTCATTCCTTACTGGAAAAATGTTCAAAACAATAAATTTAAAACTAGCTCTAACGAATGTGCTGTATTATACAAGAAATATAGTTTAATAGAGTCTGGAAGGTGTATCAAAGGACACATGTATGTTTTTGTGTGCAAGAGGCCTGTGATTTGAAAACAGCCCAAAGGTAATCTTTATCCACCACTGGCCAGATGCATTTTCAGTGGATGTGGGTTTCCATGCTGTTTCAATGAATATGAGTTTCAAGGGCAGAGAAGGTTTAATGCTAAGTCTGTTTTCATTGTGCAACTGTATTGCTTTGTTTATCAGATGTTTATTAGTGTTTGTGCTATAAAATGTAAAATAAAATCCAGATAATAATTGTAGAAGTAAAGCAGTATGCACATTACAGTGTTTATGGTAAATGGGGCGAAATAGCCAAGTAATGGGATATTGGAATGGCTGCAGGGGGACTCTGGGGCCATATTTTGATTGCCTGTTCTTCAGATCACACTTGAAATTTGGTGTCCCACAATTCCATTGGAGTGGGTGGGGTTACATAATTATGTATGCAAATGTTATGTTATATTCAAATAATGAGGTGCCACGATTCCTGAGTGGCACCCCTTCATTTCAGATTTATTCGCACTTTTATTTTTATTTTTTTTAACTTTCACGCTTCTTGTGCTGATGTCATCACGTGCGCAATGACGTCAGCATCACCAGCCTGTCGGAATGCTCCAAGCACGTATGTAGCACATATTTCCGGCTCTGGTTCAAATGCTTTTACAAGCGGGAGTCTTCTGGAGTGCAAATGTCTGTTAATTTGATGCACTAGGCTATGGCTCATTGCTTACATCACACTTCTGCAGAGGGTTTAAAAGCAAGCAATCTTCTGTTTATGTATCACAGCATAGCCTGGTTGTCTGCATGGAGAAGGAGGAGTTGTAATCTCAATTCCCCTTTCAGAGCTCCCACAGAAAAGTACCATCACCTACAGTTCAAGATAATTTATTTAAATTCCCACTTTCCTAAGCAAGGGCTGAGCAGAGACATACAGTAAACTCTCAGTTAACCGGTACCCATGGGGATTGGTAGATGCCGGATAACTGTAGTTTCTGGTTGCTTATGAATTACTATTAAAAATAGGCCTGACTAATACTGTACCCTACAGTATTTGTTTGGTTTGACTTGTTCTCAGGTTGAGAAGAGAGGGAATTTACACCTATCTTCCTTTTCTAAAACTGTAAGGTATGTTTCTGTGAGGGGGAAAACAGAAAGTGCAACACATGAAAATTGCACTGTATTTGTTCGATTTTTTTATTATTTTTGCTGCTTGATTTCTGGTTAACTGACAGTTTACTCTATTCCCCAATACATAAGTGAAACCCGTCATCAGAATCCTGTGAGAGGTTCTGGTGCAGAAGGAGAAGACCCAAAATGGGACACTTTATGAATCTCTCATCAATGTAGGGATTAACAAGGGTTTCAACAACAAAAAGAGAAGCAAGAGGACATTATGGCTTTGTAGCCACTAACATCTCAAAGTCCAATGCAATGTCATCATCCTCCTAGACATGAATAACAGCATGAAAATCACGGCCACCATAAGGCCCAGGAGGTGCAGGATTGTCTAAACTGAAAGCATTTACTGGACCCTCACACAGGCTGTTAAAACAGTGACATCCTGGGTTTTCTCTACAGGCAGAAAGGACCAAAAATGAAGAATGTCCAGTTCTGCCTGATAAAGACAGTCCCCTGTCAAGACTGGAATGAATACCCAGTTTATGAAGCTCCTTAGGACCTACAGCCATAGCAGCACCCAAGACAGAGACACTGCCATGTCAGACCCATGAACAGCCATTTCTCTGTTGGGGGGGGGGGGCTACACAAAGTTCCCTCTCCTACAAAGACTGTTCCAGCATGACTAACACATTGGTAAGTGTTTTGGGTATAATGATCAAACACCAATGCACCTTAAAGAAAATGAAGACCAATTGGAGCAAACTGAAGGAATCTCCTGTGAAGACCTCCGGCACTGATTTGGCAATGTTCATGATGCCCAGCAGCAACATCCAGGTACCCTGGAGCAACAGACGTATGAACGTATTGACAGCCATCATCCAGAATTTAAACTGCCTGACTTGTTTATTGCAGTTTCTGTTATTCAAAATGGGACCAGCCTCACTCCATTCTCCATTACAACAAAGAAATTTAGGAGCAGAACCCATTGTTTTCCCCTAAAAAAGGACATACTATACAATTGAAGAGTGTATTCTATAACTCTCCTAAGTGCTTAGCAGAAAGTGCATTGTTACCAAAATTCTTTTTGGAAAAAGACCTAAAAGACCCAAGACATGGCCAGTAATCCCTAGTGATGGCTCTCCAAGCCGGAGCAAACTAGAATAACTAGTCTTCCTCAGACAATCTTGCAGTCTGACTGTTGCAGTCAACACACTCTGATAATTAGCCAAAATAACCAAGGAAAGCAAACACTGACTGAAGTTTAGAGGCCCTCCTCATTTTACAAAGGTCCATCTTCCCAGAAAACTGGCACAATGTAAAGAAGAGAACAGGGCTGGGTGGACATCAAGACTCTCCATAACAACTAAAAGTTCTGTTTAAAAAGGATATCACTGTATGCCACCTGGTGCAGGCACATTCCAGAACAATAAATATTACACTACTCATAAAAGCTCTCTGTAAAAGTCATGGTAAGAATCTTTTCCAGATCATCCCTACATTCAGATTCATGGAGGTCTGCTAATTTCTCCAGACTGTAGTCAACAAAGGAAGACTTAAGTCTGGACAGATGAGACATTCAAGTGTCCTTATTTCCCTGGTAGCAAAAAAAAATCCTTTTGCTTTATCTGTACAAAGTCTTAAACTCCTTATCAAGTAACAATGTGGGAAAGTATTGTGGTATCTGAGGTCTATGCTGAACTAAAGACATCACAGTAGTTCAAGCCCAGAGATACCATCCAATTCAGCATTAAGATCTTTAAATTCTACATTTCCAGGAACACAATTCAGACACTTTCAAGCTGCATGCATCTCATCCCTCAGGATAAGCTCCAATGGAGAGATGGCACCGTATACCTCATCAGTCTTGCCCATACGCTGGTTGAGGTACTTCTGGAGAAAGCACAGAGAACCATAATAAAGACAGTCCTGCAAAGGATGTTGTTACTGTGTAAGCAGCTACTGGGACAGGATGTCTTCTAATAGTTGTTCTTCCAAGAGAAAAGGACCTATCCTCAAAATCCCATTTATGAGGAAAAATGAAGGGGACCATTTTGCACACACAACTCCAGTAGGTGAGTGGCCTGGTCTTACCTGGCAGGTAAGATGATGAACAGTAACAGGTAGCCATTGGTTATTGGGTGAGTTGGCATTACTGTAAAGGGCACTGTGGAGGTGGTGGTGTGAGACCTGCAACAGTTTCACACTGGCATCATACCAGGTTCTCTAATACTACACTCCTGTACAGATAAGTTCCACCATATTTCAAAAAAAAAAAAAAAAGTGCATGAAGTCTGCCAGTGGCATAGATGGATAAATCCCAGATTATCCCAGGTGTCTTGAGATTTACTAGTGGCTCAAACATGTGATAGTACAGGCAGGAAGGATGGGCATGCCTATCCTGGCTAGGTAGAGGTGGTGGTTCTCTCCCGACTTTATACTGCAGCTTATCTCACACAGTCCTGCTGGAGAGTGGAAGCTCATCATGCTGTGTGTGCGTGCGTGCGTGCGTGCATGCATACATGGGGAGAGTTGTGGGGTCAGGAAGATGTGGACAAGGCTGCATAAGTTAGTGATGGTAGCCCCTGATGGTACATATGTGAGCAAACATACATGGACCTGAAAGAGCAGAGGAGGCTATCACTTCAGTTGCTCATATCACCACAGTGGGGGATTCGATTCATACACTGAAAAATGCTCTTATTGCCAGGACACTGGCAACAGCACAAAGTACCTTATGGCTGTCTGAATTACTACTCTTTACAGGCTTGATGGTCGGCAGGCATGGGAGCAAAACCAATGCAACAGAAAAAAGTGAATGCAGATCAAATGTCATTGCCATACCCAAGGACCCAAATCCAGTCATATTCAATGAATCATGCATGAACCATGACACAGGCTCTGAAAAGCGCTACCAATGCTGACTATTATTAGAGAGTCTTTGCTGGAAAACTCAATAAATGTGAAGTCTCAAGAAAAATGCACAAAATGAGGGCAAGGTGGTGCAGGTACCCCAGGGTATCACCCAAGGTGGTGACTAGGAAGGTATACATCTTAGCCTTTTCTTGGACAAAAAGACATGCAAACTTAACCAGTCACTACTTGACAGGGAACTTGAAACTCATAAGGAAAGCACAGCCATGAGGTGCAGAGACCTTGCAGGAGGAGGTTTTGGCCAATGTCTGGTCTCTGATTTGCATACACTGTACTACTGGCATGGCACTGACCTGGGAGTGGAGATCCTGCCAGTCACTAACTGAGCACTTATCAAAGCTGCTATCTTTCAAAGCTGACGTCTTTAACTTTTCTTTTTTGCCTCGTGGGTGGCTGGGCTGAAGGTCTGACAAATATGGCAATGCTTCATCCCATCCTTTCCCATGCAAAAAAGACAGTGGTGATATGGGCCCTGTCTTGTGAAACAGCAGTGGTAGAAGAAATACTTAGGTTTTAGCATTTTAGGCATGAAATGTGGGAATTTTCCCATACCAACTGTAAGAATCAAAATTTGAGCTCTGCAAATGTCAAAAAAAAAAACTGAATAAGAATTAATTGTTTCAGCTTAAACTGGTAAATAATGTCACAATCCATTCAAGTAGAGGGACAACAGGCAATGCAGAATTTTACCAATTTGGGGATTTCAGAAAAGAAAATCTCAGAGGTTCCCCACAGCAGAATTCCTCACAACTCTGGTTCACTTGTTTCAGTTTGGAATATGTACAGCTGACGATAAGAATATTGGCAATTCCAGTAAATCAGCTCTTTCAACATTTTGACCCTGCTGTTGCTGGTGCATGCTGACCATGGAATCAACCAGTACTGTAAGTCCTCAGTGCAGAAAGCAAACAGCCTGAATAATCTACTAATGACGGTGAAAGGACTAAATAAATAAATGACAAGATGCTAGAATACAAGAAAAAAAGGTTGTACACACATACTGGCAATATCTTTTAAAAGTGTGTGTGTGTGTGTGTGTGTGTGTGTATGTGTGTGTGTGTGTGTGTGTGTGTGTGTGTGTGTGTGTGTGTGTGTGTGTGTGTGTGTGTACATATAAATGCATATATGTATGTGTGTGTGTATATATATATATATATATATATATATATATATATATATATGTATGTATATACACACACACACACACACATATATATCTGTATATATATATATATATATATATATATATATGTATATATATATACGTATATATATATATATATATATATATATATATATATATATATATATATATATCTGGGTTCCATACACTAGATCGAATTTTCACTAATTCGAAATAGTGAATGGAATGCTCACTGCAGCGAAAGTGCACTTAATCGAAAGTGCACTTACGAGAAGTTCAGTACAACGAACGGGTGTTGTACTGAAATTCCGTGCAGTACTCACGGACCCTAGGGTTAGGGCACGGGTCATAGTAAGGGGATAGCCTTACCATGACCTGTGCCCTTACCCTAAGCTCCATGACGACTGCAGCACAGTGAAAGACATAGCAATGTCCTCCACTATGGTGCGATAGTCACGAACCTTAGGGTTAAGGCATGGGTTAGGGTAAGGGGATAGCTTTTCTAACTATCCCCTCACCCTAACCCGTGCCCTAACCCTAAGGTCTGTGACTATCGCACCATAGTGGAGGGCATAGCTTGTTTTTTATGTCCTCCACTGTACTGCGGTGATTTCGGTGAAGTGCACTTACGCAAAAGTTCACTTACGTTAAAGTGAACTTTCGCAGAAGTGAGGCTTCCTATTACAAGTTCGAAGCAGTGAACTTTCATTCCTGTAATAGGAATCCATACACACACATATATATATATATATATATATATATATATATATATATATATATATATATATATAGTAGTGAACTTTCGTTCTTGTAATAGGAATCCATATATATATATATATATATATATATATATATATATATACGCACGCACACACACACACACACACACACACACACACACACACACACACACACACACACACACACTATATATACCTGATGTTATCTGCTCCATCTGGCTTCAACCTGTGGGACAGAATCCCCAGCCACAATATATCTTCAGGAGGAACTAAGGAAGGATATTGTGTAATACAGTGGAGCTAAAGGAAGCCATGGCTCTTGACTGAATATCTAGCTTATAATGCAAAACAAAAGTGTGATGACCTATCCAAGTAGCAGCTGTACAAACTTCATCCTTTAATAATCTAGAAAAGAAAGTGGTAGAAGTAGACGCAGCCCTGGTACAATGACCCTGACATTTGTGTGGAAGGGTCTTCCCTTTGAAAGAATCTGCCAACAAGACACAGTAAGAAAAGGAGACAAGTAATTGGCAGGATGTATTTGCCTTTATTGTAGAAACTGACAAAAATTCCGGGAGATGAACAGAACTGTTAAGGTTATTCTCAGAAGCTACCTTAGGCAGAAAAGAAGGGTTTGTATGAACAGACATCCTGTCCTTGTGGAACACCACATGAGGAGAAGAATCAGGAACTTGCAACTCCAAAACCCTCCTTGCCAAAATAACAGCCACTTAAACAAGGTCATCAAAGATGAGAGCTTCAAGTCAGTAGTAGTTGTAGGCTCAAATGGAAGGCTTACAAGAACCTGTAAAACAAAAGGAAAATCCCAGGGAGGAACCTGATCCTGAACTGGGGAATGCAGCAATAACTTCCCTCTGAGGAATGCCTTGGTAAGCTTGAGGGAAGCCAGAGGAACATTATCCCTGCCAACATGGAAATTACAGATGGTAGAAAAAGTAGAATCTGATTGAAACAACTCAGCAAAAAAATCCAAAACAAATTCTAACGGAGCAGAAAAAGGGTCAAGCCCACAAGATTCTGCCCAAAGTACAAACAAAACATCTCCATTAATTGGAACACACTTTTCTAGCATATTGTTTCTGAGATGAAGACAAGATGTGAATTACAGCCTGTGAAAGCTTGGGATTTCTGGCCATCAAGGAAACTGGAGAAGCCATGTAGCTAACTTGAGGGACTGAAGATTGGGAGGATCCATACACACTGGATGAGAAATAAAATCCAGAGTAGAATCCAGTACACAAGAGGGGGGTACTTCAGAAGAGACCAAAGGAAGGGGAAACCAAACTTGACAAGGTCTTAAAGGTGCTATGAGGATCACAGTTGCTCTGGAGCAGGCTGCCTTCGGAAGAAATTTTACCATCAAAGGAACAGGGGGGATAAACATAAAGAAGCCCCAGGGGCCAAGCAAACACCAAAGCATCCCAGGGTAACTATCCCAGAACTAAGGCGTAACAGCTGCTGTACTTACTGTTGGATGGGGAGGCAAATAGATTGCAACATGGATTGCCCCAGCACTGAAACATCTCAGCCACAATTCTCAGATTTAGGTACCACTCATGAGGCAGCAAAACACTCCTGCTGAAGCCATCAGCCAGAATGTTGGATTTCCCTGGGATACGCGTTGCCACAAGAAACCACTGAGAAGAAATTTCCCATTGCTAAACCCTCATGGCCTCTTGGCAAAGAAGATACGAACGTGTTCCCCCCACTTGTTGAGATACCAGACAACAGACATAATGTCCATCTACTTTGAAATAATACCACTGGGAAGGGAGTCCTGACAAGCTTGTAATGCAAGGAGGATCGCCCTCATCTCCAAAACAGGGATATGAATGCCGACCTTCACTAAAGACAAGGACCCTTGGACCATCCTCCTTTTGAAATGCCCCCCCCACCCCACCCAAGGAGGGAGGCATCTGTGGTGACCATAGCCAAGGGGCTGAAAGAACAAATGGTCTCCCTGTTGGTTACCAAAGGAGACTGCAAACACCAATGAATTTGGTTGTGACACACCTTCATCAGCAATATGGGAAAATCCATTGGATGGGATAGGAAAGACCACTGCATGGCCGAGCACTCATATATCTAGCTAAAGGGATCAACCCTATGGACACTGCTATACGACCTAAAAGTTTCACAACTGCATGAAATGGAGGCTTCATGGTTACAAGAACCAACAAGGACTGAGCAAGAAGGCTGGACACTCTGGAATTTGGAAGCATGGCAATTTGACTGACTGTATCCAAGCTGCAAGCTATGAACTATCTGAACAGGCTATAGGCTTGACTTGGAGTAATTGACTGCAATACCTAAGGAGAGCAATGTTAGAGTAAGGTATCCCTGGCCCTGATCACAGATGCACTTCTGCGGGTGGTAAGAAGCCAATCATCTGGGTAAGAGAAGACCTGGAAACCCTGCAGCTGGAACCAGGCTGTGACCACTGCCATGCACTTGGTGAACACCCAGGGGACTGTAGTGAGAACAAACGGCAGAGCCCTAAACTGATAATGAATGGCTCCAAGCCAGAAACACAAAAACCTCCTGGAGCAACTTTGCATCTGGATGTGCTTGATAACCCTAAAGAATACTAACCATCATATCATAGGTGTTTATTAGGCTAACAACCACAATGGCCTTTTTAAGCCTAGCCATGCATCCCAAATCCCTGGCAAGTTCTGATACCCTTGATAAGTGTAAGCATGGGCCTGGGAGATGAACCATTTACAGGTTACCTGTTTGCATCAGAGACATAGATGACAAACCAAGGATGAATTACTGGTTTCCCATCCAATTGTCCAAGTTGCACTTGAATTAGTTTAGGGAGGAACTCTACTTGACATGGATAGGGAGCTTGTTCCATAGACAGGGTAGTCTCTAGGATATATACCTATCTCTCCAGCAGGTCCTATTTATATCACAGGCAAGGTTTAAGTCTTTAGAATGGGTAATTCTGGTACTGTTTGTTTTTGTGGATATGTAAGAGGTCCATCACAGTGGGGTTTGACAATGCCCTGTATGCCAGGCATAGATATCCCCTCAAAAGCCTGTAGGGGACAGAATACAGGGATAGGGCCTTGAGGCAGTCTGCATAGGACATATTACTTACGCCCTGTATTCTTTTATTGGAAAACCTCTGTGGACGTTCCAATTGTTGAATATTCCTGGTTAGGTACATACCAAAGGGGACACTGTACTCAATGATAGGTCTGATGAATGCTGAATACACTGGAACAATGACTTACTTGGACTTAGATGCCATTCCTTTGTTTATAAGTTGTGCAACATAGAATGATTTCCTCACTACTGTAGACAGGTGATGATCAAAGGCTAAATTACTATCTATGTGTGTGTGTCCCAAGTCCTTGACTACTGGGTCAACTCTAAGGGATGTGTTGTCAATATGATAGCTACCAGGGATGGGTGACTTCCCAAACAATACTATTATGCATTTCTAGGCATTTAGTTTTAGTCCATGACACTGACACCAGTTATTTATCTGTGTCAGCCCCTCCTGGAGAACATCTGTGTCAGTGTGAGAGTCAGTGACAGCTCCTAATTTGCAATCATCTGCAAATTTAGTCAGCCAGAGACCATTAACATTAGCCTTGACTTCTGAGAAGTAAATGCCAAAAAGGAACGGTCCAAGGACTGATCCCTGAGGGACTACACTTGTGACTGGCCTTTTTGTAGAGGTGGACTCCCCAATTCTAACTTCCTGGGTCCTGTCTGCGAGCCAGTTGGCTATCCACCAGGTGACATATGGATTTGTACCTAACCTCTTGAGTTTATCAACAATGCTTGAGTGGGGTATTGTGTCAAATGCCTTGGCCAGGTCAAGGTAGGCAGTGTGAAATTATTTTGCCGTCATCGGTTGCTTTGGTGACCTTCTCAAAGAAGTCCACTAAGTTGAGTAGGTATGACCTGCCCTTGACGAAACCAAACTGGGTGTCTGAAGGTTTACTATATATATATATATATATATATATATATATATATATATATATATATATATATATATATATATATATATATATATACTGATCATCTCCATGATAATTCTTTCCATGGCTTTACATATAAGACTAGTGAGACTTATGGGCCTATAGTTTCCAGGGTCTGTACATGGCACACCTTTGTGCAGTGTGATGACTGCTGCCTTTCTCCATTCATGAGGCTCAAAGTCTGTTGGAGGCTACAGTTAAATAGTAATTCCAGAGGTCCTGATAGGTCATGTTTCATAGGTTCATAGGTAGGTACTAGGCTATCTACCCGAAGGCATTTATAAGCCTAGCCAGAATGTGTTGGCTTTCCCTGCCCCCTTAGATTAGTTCCCTGTGCCTCTGTCCAGCAGAGCCACTGAAATGATCCCCGGGGTAAACTTTCTGTTTCCCAGCCACTCGTCAAGGTTTCTCTTGAAGAGTGTTAGCGAGGAGCTCTGCCTAATGTAGATTGGAATCTTGTTCCAAAGTATAGGAAATCTCTGGGACAGGAATCTATCCCTCCAGCACGTCCTATTTATTGTTGTGGTGAGGTTTAGAACCCTAGAGAGTGTGGCTCGAGGGGATAAGGTTTTCTTTAGGTGGAGCATGTCCATCAATTCTGGGTTGGACATGGCCTTGTATGTCAGACAGAGATCACCTCTGAGTAGGCGGTATGCAACCGAGTACAACTGGAGTTTCTTCAGTCAAGCTGCATAGGGCATCTGTTTGAGGCCAGTGATCCTCTTGTTGAGGTACTTCTGTGGTATTTCCAACTGTTGCAGGTGTCTTGTAAGGTACATCCCAAATGGGGCACTGTACTCTATGATGGGTCTGATGAGTTGAGGGGCACAATGACCTCTTTTGATCTGGATGCCAACCCTTTTGTGATTAGGTGGACCACACAGAAGGATTTCCTAACCACTTTGTCACAGTGATTATCAAAGGAGAGATTACTATCTACTTGGGACCCCAGATCCCTTATTACGTTTTCCGTATTTAGGCGACTACCACCTATGTGGTAGTTTTTTCCAAAGGGGATGACTATGCACTTTTTGGCATTTAGCTTGAGGCCATGATTTTGACAGCAGGTATCCGTCTTAGTGAGAACCTTTTGGAGAATGTTTGTGTCAGCCGGAGAGTCAATTATAGCCCCTAGTTTGCAGTTGTCTGCAACCTTGGTCAGCCATAGTCCTCCTGTGCTTGCCTGTACCTCTGAGAAGTATATGCCGAACAGGAGGGGTCCTAGGACTGAGCCCTGGGGAACGCCACTTGTAAGCAGTGTAGAGTCAGACCTAGCTCCCGCAACTCTCATCATGTGGGTTCTGTCCGTGAGCCAATTGGCAACCCATATTGTGACATAGGGGTTTATGTTCAGGCTGGTGAGCTTGTCTATAATACCAGAATGGGGAATGGTGTTGAAGGCCTTTGCAAGGTCTAGGTAGGCTGTGTGTACCACCTTTCCCTCGTCTATAGCCTTGGTAACTGTCTCTTCATGCTACTTAGAAGGCATTCTGGGATATTGCCTTGGCCTACTGATGCAGAGTTCTTGGTCTTAGAGAGAGCATTAAGGACCTGTTCCCTAGTGATGGTAGGGGGAGTTATATTTGATGATATTTCCTGAGGGAAGGTTGAGGAGGAGAGAGGAGTAAAGTTGGAGCTGAATTTATCAGCCAGGAGGTTTGCTAAACCTTTTGGCTGAGTATAGGTGGCTCCATTTACATTGAGCTCTGCACGCAATTGTGTGTTGCCTTTGAAGTTGCGGACATAGCTAAAGAATGCTTTGTTGTTGTCCTTGGCCTGGGAGGCCAAACTTTCCTAAAATTTGGCTTTGGTAGACTTTACTTTTCCTATGAGTTGTTTGTTTAGTTTAATGAGAGTGCTTTTATCCTGCTGGGTGTTGCACCTCCTAATTTTTGCCATGATTGTCTTCCTGCTGTTATACATCCGAATGATTTTGTGATTCCACCAGGGTGGCTTGTTTTTTGAGTTAGTTTTGTACTTTTTTCTGGTGGGTACAGCTGCCTCTATGCAGCTATTAACATGCTTGTACAGGGTTTCTGTGAATAGTTCTGCATAGGCAGAAGTATTCTCAGAAATTATAGGGACTTGAAATTTTGCCAGGTTCTCACTTAATAGCAGGAAGTTAGACTTAGAATAGTTCCTGAATATTCCCAGTTTAGGTGGGGGTCCAGGTTTTATTTTTACTTCGGAGGAGACCATATTGTGGTCTGACCTTACCAGGGAAGGCATTACAGTAGGGGGTGTGCAGCACTCTCTCATATTAGTGACGCCCAGATCCAGTATGGTTGCACCCCTGGTTGGTGTATTGACTATCTGATCCAAGGAGTTTGTGTTTACAAAATCTAGGAATCTCTGTGCATGTATGTTTGATGTTGTATAGCATTCCCAGTTAATAGTGGGGTAATTAAAGTCACCCATGAATATGGCATTGGGTTGGATGGTTAGTATTTCTAATAAGTTTAAATACATGGTATGGATTTCCTGGGTCATAGAGGGGGACCTGTAGTTTGCAAGGAAGTGGTATTGGATTTTACCTATGGTGATTTGATCATGGAGCAGCTCAAGTGCTTTGTCCTGCTTGACCAGCCTTGAAGTACATTTATTTTTTATGTAAATAGAGACACCTCCACCTTTAGTCCCTGCCTGTAAAGTAGCTGGTCTAAATGTATGGAACGTATTATAACCCTGCACTTTTGGTGTGTTGTCCGCAGCTTTAAAGCACATCTCAGTGACCGCACAGACATCAGCATTCTCGAGAGCTTCCAGGGAGTGGAGTTTTTTATTTAGACTACTAGCATTGAGCAGTAATACCTTTAGATTTTCTTGGTTTTGATTTGCAATGGTCAGAAGTACTTTCAGTTTGGCATTACCTGAAAAAGGCACTATGGGGGAAGAAAATGTTTTAGCTAATATTCGAAAGCCTAGAGGGGAGAGGTGCAGACCATCCCAGGCAAAGCAGTATGGTCTGTTGACCATCTCCTTCCATGCTGACAAATATTGCAGTGCCTTAGAATGATACCAGAAACTAAGCCAATTATTAAAGTCAATCATTTTTTGTTTGTACTGTGGCATCATCACTGGAGAAGGTAAAATGCTACTCAGTGCTAGGCTCATACCAGCCCGAGACACATTCCGAGAGCTCCATGATGTCTCTTCATATTGTCTAGGGAGGTACCTCTCAGGTCATTAACTCCCACATGGACAATGACGGAGTCATATTGTTAACTGTGGTCCAATGACCTCAGTGCATGCGTAATGAGGTGGATCCTAGCCTCTGATAAGCTGCCTGGTGAGAGGGACATCAGTGTGTCTCACAATGGAGTCTCCAATGCCTAGAATGTTGGATTGTGTGGTGACTTGCCTTATGGGCTTAGAGGTAGCGGCTCCATGAAATGCAGTTGTATGTGTTGACGTGGATGTTGTTTTGAAAGAGTGCGTTTGGGGCTGATGAGGGTACTTCTTATATGTACTTTGTCTAGGAGGTCTTTGTGGTTTAGGAAGGTTACATGCAAGTACCTCAGTATATGTGGGTCTGTGTCTGCTTTGACTTTTGTGTGATGGGTGCAGCATGTGTATTACTGACAACCTTACTGACATTAGGAGTACTTTTATGTGAGAGTCTTTTGCCTCCAGTGACATTGTGTAAATACATCGCTCACATACTGTATCAGTTTGTTTGAGAATTAACTTGTCAGTAAACATGAGGCAATTTATACATTGCCTCAAGATGCCCATACCCATCAAGCCAGTAATGGAGACAGTGGGAAAGTTCATATCCATGGCAACAGACTCTTTTTTTACTGATTAGACAGATGGGGTGAGAATATCAATCACTGTCAGGAGTATCCTGTTTGCAACTATGTGGACAGTGCTTGTTACTGCAAACTAGATGTCCTGTGTGCAACAAGATATTGGAGAAATTTCAATTGTGCTTTTACAGGAAAATGTCACTCAAGGTGACTGAGTCCGTACAGAGCACTGCCAAACACTTGAGGGGACACTAATACGCAGATTCTGGAAATTTAAGGATGGAGTATTTAGGCAGATATTCTGTAGTTAGAAAGAAACCAAGCAGTATTTACTGAAAACAAAGAATTAGCTTGTCAAGAATGATGAAAAGAGGGGAGATGCATGAAAGGCTACTGCCTGGCTACTACTAGTGCTGGTCTCACCACAGCTTCACTCTGTTGGGATACAATACTCTGTTGCTTCTTCTCTCACCAGAAGCAAAATGTTAGCACCAATTCCAAGAAAAAAAGCAGGCCACAGCCTGTTTGGTGATCCAGAGTCTTGTCCCAGATGATGCTCGTAGCTTTTTTCTGGTACATGCCTCGAATAGTAACCAGACCAATCAGGTATGTTTAGCACAGACACTCACTCTCTAACCAGAAAGAGTCAGGAATCAATGCACTCTCACCAGGATCAGAATATAAGCACAGATTCTAAGCTGTCACCTATAAAGCATTTATTAGGCTTTCTGGTGTTCAGCAGTCTCTAGGAAATAATGTCAATGTACTCCTTCTCTCACCAAGAGAAAACAGAAGCACTAATCCCAAGGTGACTACTGAGAGGCAGAATGTGAGCTCTTCAATAACTGTTGGTCTTGCAACAGATGCTTAAAGATAAGATGAAAAAAAATAGTTTATCTTAAACACTGCAGTGTGCAGTAAGCAGTTAGATATGAAAGTGGGTAACTTAAGTTTTACCTGTCTAAAACGTTTTACTGGAGAGCCACTACTTTTAAAAGAGCAAGATAGATTGAAAGGGGTGGGCACTTTTGTATCCTCGTACTATGGAATATAGCAGGATGGACAATAAATTTAAATAGTTGAAGGGGAGTGATTTCATAAAATGATAACTTTGTGCTTACTCACACCAGCTAGTAAAAGCAGAGAGCAAATAAGATATATGGTCTAATTAACATAAGGGCAGACAACTAGAAAGACAGTAGTGTTTAAGAACACAACAGTAACAGGATGGGATGGTGGGGAACATTTCTGTCTTAGTCACAACAGACAGAGCTGTGGTCTCTTTTCAAGTTTTAATATGCAGATAAAAGCAGAATACAAGTAAAATACAGTGTAAAAACAAATTACAGTATACAAAATAGAAAAGGGCAATAAAGTAGTACAAAATACAAGAAATAAAAAGCAAACTAACCTTTTCCCTCACAGCAAACTGTGGCAGAGTCTGGTTGAATCTTTCCAGTAAAGCTCTGAAATGTTTTATTTTACCCCTTAAATAGAAACTTTAGTTTTGAGCTCCATCCCCTCAGTTCGCAGATGATTAACCTTAACTGACCTGTTCTAACTTATGTGTGACTCCTTAATTGACCTGTTCTAATTTCTGTCTGACTCAGAAAAGACAGAGCTGTGGTTTCTTTTCAAGTTTTAATATGCATATAACAGCAGAATACAAGTAAAACATAGTGTAAAGAAAACAAACCAAAGTACAAAAAATAGAAAAAGGCAATGAAGTAATACAAAATACAATAAAAAGCAAACTAACCTTTTCCCTTACAAGAAACTGTGGCAGAGTTTGGATGAGCCTTTCCAGTAAAGTTCTGAAATGTTTTGTTTTATCCCTTAAATAGAAGGTTTAGTTCCTAGCTCCACCCCCTCATTTCACAGATGATTAACCTTAACTGACCTGTTCTAACTTATGTGTGACTCCTTAATTAACCTCTTCTAATGGCTGTCTGACTCACAACAGACAGAACTGTGGTCTCTTTTCAAGCTTTTGTATGCAGTTAAAAGCAGAATACAAGTAAAACACAGTGTAAAGAAAACAAATCACAGTATGCAAAATAGAAAAAAGGAATAAAGTAATGCAAATACAAGAAATAAAAAGCAAACTAACATTTCCCTCACAAGACGTAAGATGGACTGTAACCGTGACCATCCATAATTTGGTCTGTTTCATGAATGGATTCAGTTTGCTCAAATCCAAAATGGGCCTGAGGTTCTTGTTCTTCTTTGGTATCAAAAAGAATCTAAAATAGACCCCGGATCCTTACTGGTCTGGTGGGACCCCTTGGATGACTCTGTTTGCTAGCAGCTTGTGAATATCTACTGCTGCTTGCAGTCTCTGATAGGGTAGAATGTCTGGGAGACATTTGTGATTAAAGTCTGGAAACTCAAAAAGGTAACAGAGTGGCTCTGGATACAACTCTTAACACCCATGGGTCCAAGGTGATGGCCTCCCAAGCTTTCTGGTGAACAGCCAGGTGACCCCTGACTCCCTCCAAAATAGGACAGTCAGGCAACCCTTCAGGGTCGCTGAAAGGTCCCACCGGAGAACAGCCCATGGAAACCCTGATTTTGTAGACCACTCTTGCCCTGTGGATGGCATCCATTATGATCTCCACTGCCCTGGAGAGGAATCTCTGAGGGAGCAGCATGAGAAGACTGCTGCAACTTTCTGAAAAAGAGACACTTATCCCCCTTCTGATTCCTTGAAAAGGTCTGTTTAGGGGTGGTGAAGTGCACTTCTATGGCTGACAGTGTCTTCCCATCTTGCTTGCTTCTCATTACAGTATCTTTAACTTTTGGCCAGAAAAAGGAAGAGACGTCAAACAGGGCATTGATGAAGGACACTGTGAAGCAATTCACAAAGTTACATAAATGCATCCAAGCATGGGGCTGTATCGCAATGCCACAGCCAGCTGCTTGGGACACTCCACCGGCTGCGTTTGAAATTTACCCCATGGAGATGTTGGCGATAGAAAGAAGGGAAGACAACTGAGTCACTAGGGCCTTCTGAATCTCAAGAAGTTGGTGTGTCTTGTCATTCCTTGACACTTTAGACGTCAAGTCAAGTTAAAGTGTTATCAAATGTGATATGAAATTAAGTGCTCTCAGCACAAAAGTGGCTGAGGTACAGCAGTACTTCCCTTAACAATCCAAAGTCCAAGACTCCCTATTTGCAGGATGGACTGAGGAGCTCTCTTCAGAGATCTCGTTCTTGATGGCAGCCGCCACCACAGTAGCATAGACAGCCAGACCCTTACTGCAATGCAGCCGGCCGTTGGGAGGTGCAAGAACCTTATCAGGTGTCTTTGGGGATGGGTTCTTCAGTGTAGGATTCCTTCTTCACTCTCTAGGACACTATGTCTATTTGAGCATCTGGAGAGTGAACCATCCGGGGTGTGGATGGGCCCACGCTGAAGGCCTCCAAAAATACCAACTCCTCCAGAGAGGGAGCTTCAGTGATCCACCCTTCATGCTGGTGCAGCAGCTCCAATAGATTGCCAAAAGAGGCGCCATCCCACAGATGACCTGGGGGAACCCTCTCCATCCTCGAGGTCAGTATCCTCCATGACAGACTCCTCCAGGGAAAGGGAAGCTGTCCTACCTGAAGGAGCCCCTTTAAGCAGAAACGGACTAGGAAAGGTCAGAGAGCCGGAAATGAAGCCTTGCTGGTGGTCAGCACCAGTGGTGATCAGCTCTAAAGTGTTGGAGCTGATGGTGCCAAGGCAGCTGGGGGACCTGAAATTTGTGGGATCTTCAGGTCCGGTGAGCTCGAAAAGGAAGGACCAGGGAGAGAAGCAGAAGAGGACCTCTTCTGATCCCCTTTAGAAGATTTGGAGTCCCGTGGATGGTGCTTCTCAGACCCAAGCTTCGGAGCTGATGGAAAAGCAGCAAAAGGAGAAGGGCTGTTGGGGAGAAGCCCATTGAAGACCAGCTTTCATTACTCACCCTCGACCCAAAACCTTCGAAGACAGAACAAGCTGACTCCAGGTGTAATGCCTCCAAGCAGTAAACACATACATCATGTGTGTCCTGTGATGGCAACTTCTCCCCACAGGCAATGCACTTCTTGAGGCCCTTGTCCATAATAGAACAAAACAGAAAAGGCAACAGAAAAACTGCTATGAAAGCTATCAAAACACTTAAACGCCTGTGAACAACTATTATAGCAACACTAACACTAATCACACTGTAACTAGAGAAATATCAAGAACACACCAATATCAAAAAACACAAGCCCATCAAAAAGTGGGAATCCTAGCTACAAACACAAGCATACAAAACTACCTATCTACCTATTGCACACAAACCTAACTAAACTAATTCTAGGAAAAATGGTAAGGGATGCAAAAATCCAGTAGAAAAAGCACTTGATAAAGCCTTCAAAAGGATACATCAAGCAGAGCCCAGTTCGAGATATTGACAGGAATAACAACAAATCAGACCCGAGGAGAAAAGTGAGGAGCAGGGGGTTGTGGGAAAGACAGATGGAGCCTGGCAAGTTCAAAGTCTGAAGGAAGTGGCCAGTGTTGGATCCGATAACCCACAGGTTGAAGCAAGATGGAAAAGACAACACTGGATCTTTTATTAAGTGATGGTTTGACAAAATTCAATGCCCTTCCAAACCCTCAGAAAGTACAGTTGTGTAAGCTGAACTTACCATAACAGTAAATATTCGAATGATCACTGTTGCAGTAGCCTTACCTATATGGGTTACATCCTGCCAAGGACATAAAAGCTGACCAGTTTCCAAACTTCAGGGCACCTTCCATGTGCCAAAACTGTCTAGCTGCTCAAGCTGAGCTGCCTAAAATACAAGTTTGGATGCAAACCCCATCAGAGCTTTCCTACCAGTGGACAGAGGAAGACTGAGCCCTGACAGGACAGTGCCAGGAAAAACATAAAATTATATGTCCACACCTTGGCACAAAAAGTACACCATAAAACAAGGGGGATGGAGGGAGAGAATAGCTACTGTAGTAGTGATCGTCTGAGCATCTACTGTTATGGTAAGTTCAACTTACACAACTGTACTATGATCTTCAAATTAATCACTCCTGCAGCTATATAAATAGATTACCATAGCTAACTGCATTCGAGAGGTGGAAGTAGAAGGGTCCCGAAGTTCCTAGAGAACAGTCCTAGCAAAGTTTGATCTCTGGCTTTGTAGAAGTAAGTACAGAGGACCAAGAAGCAGCTTCTAAAATACTTCTAAAATCCAACCCTTTCCAAAAAGCCATATATGAAGCCAAAGCCATGGGAGAGCGGGCCTTGACCCTGCCTGGAATAGATTTCTTATGGTGAGTATAACAAAGGCTAATAAAAACCTTTAGACAATCATTTGGAAATATTCTGTTCTGACACAAGTTGTCCCTTCTTCTTACCTTTACAAGAAATGAACAACTGATCTGAAGATCTGAAAAATTTAGTTCTGTCAAGATAGTATCAGAGTTGCCTGTGGACATCCAAGTTATGGAGTATTCCTTCTCCCTCATTTTTAGGTTCAGGAAAGAAAATGGGGAGATGGATAGTTTGGCTTAAAGTAAACTTGGATATCACCATAAAAGAATGATTAGTTTTCAAAGAAACCCTGTTCCTGTGTAAAATGAGATAGGGTTGACTTGACATTAGAGTTTGCAACTCAGATACTCTTCTTGCAGAGGTCAAAGCAATCAGTAAAACTGTTTTCCATGTTAAGAACCTCAAGTTAGCCAGCTTAGCTGGTTCAAATGGGCAAGTGTTAGCTTCTCAAACACAAAATTAAGATCCAAATGAGGGGACACTGGTTAACAGGAAGCCTTTTATCCAAAACCCATTTCAAGAATATTTTCTTACGAGACTGCACTGAAAGAGGAGGATCCATGGGAAACCATGAAGAAATGCCAGCTAAATGAACCTTGATAAAGGTTTATGAAAGGCCACAGGATAGTAACTCACACAAATATTGTAAAACCACACAACAACTAGCCTTGAATGGGTGCTGGTTATGTTGTTGGCACCAACTATAAAACCTTTTCCATTTGCTAATATGACTTTCTAGTAGCTGTCTTTTTTGCCTCCATTAGTACCTGCTGCACGTCCTCGCAAAATAGGTGCCTAAAAGGAATTAAGACCCTGTTATGCAGGCAGTTAACTGAAAATGATTGATGTCAGAGTGTATCAAACATTCCTGTTCTTGTGTGAATAGATCCAGTCTTTGAGGAAGCTCGTGGTAATTGCCCCTGGCCACTTCTAAAGAAGGGAGAACCATGGCTGCTTGGGCCAGAAGGGAATCAATGAAAATATCTTGGAAATTAATTTTGAATCTTCAGAAGTACCCTAGATAACAGTGAAAGGGGTGGAAAGGCATATAGTAACATTTCCGTCCAAAGAAAAGAAAAGGCACCTGCCTACCAGGCTTTCTTGCACGGAGTCCTGGAAAAAAAAAAAAACATTACCAGTTGGTTGATTAGAGATGAGAGAAAGAGGTCTACTTGTGGAATTTTTCAAAGATGGAACAAATCTTGGAAGATCCCCTGATCTAGTTTCCATTTGTGAGGGTCTACCCTTGTCCTGCTCAGCTAGTTTGACACACAGTTCTACTTTGATGGGAATGTAGGATGCCTGTGGAGTTAGACTGTGCTGTGAAGCTATATAGGTTCATATGTGTGTACTAGGCTAATGGCCCTGGGGCCTTTACAAGCCTAGCTATAGGATTACCCTGGCCTGGCATAGTGCCATCCGACCTTAGTTCCCAGTGCTTCTGTCAAGCAGGGTCATTGGAGTTATCCCC
Organism: Protopterus annectens; assembly: GCF_019279795.1. Lineage (NCBI taxonomy): Eukaryota > Metazoa > Chordata > Ceratodontiformes > Protopteridae > Protopterus > Protopterus annectens. Next base: position 290,853,334 of record NC_056731.1, on the reverse strand, counting down.
AGGCTGAATTTTCTTTTTCCCATCCACTCATCAAGATTTCTCTTGAAGAGGGTCGGCTAGGTGCTCTGCTTGACACGTATGGTAAGTCTGTTCCATAGCATGGGCAGTCTCTGGGTTATGAACCTGTCCCTCCAGCATGTTTTGTTGATGTAATGAGGTTGAGGTCTCTGGAGCGTATGGTGCGGAGGGACTGGTATTTCTTTAGATGTAGAATTTCTACCAGAGCTGGGTCAGACATGGCTTTGAAAGTCAAGCAGAGATCGCCTCTTAGTAGGCAATATGAGACAGAGAATAGTTGGAGTTTTTTGAGTATGTCTATATAGGACAAGTGTTTGAGGCCTAGCATCCTCTTTGTGAGGTACTTTTGCGTCCTCTCGAGTTGTTGCAGGTGTTTAGTGAGGTACATGCCAAATGGGGCATTGTACTCGATGGCTGGCCCAATGAGGAAAAAGTAGAGGGAGACAATGACCTCTTTCTTCCTAGATGCAAAACCCTTGGTAATGGGATGTGCCACAAAGAAGGACTTTCTGACCACAGTAGCAGTGTGGTGGTCAAAAGAGAGGCTGCTGTCAACCTGTATTCCTAGATCTCTTATAATGCCTTCTGTGTTCAGTGGACTACCATCAATGTGGTAATTCATGGAATCGGGTTTTTCCCAAAGGGGATGACGACACATTTTTTGGCATTGAGCTTAAGACCATGGTTCTGACACCAGTCGTTGGTCTCAGTGAGGCCATTCTGTAGGATGTCAACATCACTTGGGCAGTCAATAATAGCTCCCAACTTGCAATTGTCTGCAAACTTTGTCAGCCAGAGTCCCTTCTTGTTGGCCTGGACTTCAGAGAAGTAGATACCAAACAGGAGAGGACCAAGGATCGAACCCTGTGGGACTCCACTCATGACTAGTTGTCAGTCTGACTTGGAGTCAGCTACTTTCACACTGTGGGTTCTATCTGTGAGCCAGTTTGCAACACACCTAGTGATACAGGGGTTGATGCCAAGCTTAGTGAGTTTTTCTATGATTCCTGAGTGGGGAATGGTATCAAAGGCCTTGGCCAGATCAAGGTAGGCTGTATGAACCACCTTGTTTTCATCCACAACTATGGTGAGTGACTCAAAGAAGTCGACCAAGTTGAGCAGGCATGATCTACCCTTCACAAAACCAAACTGTGTGGGATCCAGAGTTTGAAGATTCCCTATATCCTTGTTTATTAGGTCCATGATGATAAGTTCCATAGCTTTGCATATCAGACTCGTCAGGCTAATGGGGCGATAGTTCCCAGGGTCTGTAGTTGCTCCTCCTTTGATGACTGTAGCAGTGCACCATTCGGTAGGGAGAAAGCCTGAGGTGAGGCTGTGATTGAACAGGGCACACATGTGAGGTGCCATTTCATTCTGTAGTTCATGTAGAACACAACCAAGGACACTGTCAGGTCCCATAGAAGCTGTATTCTTGGCCTTGGTCAGTGCTGTTTTAACCTGTGCAGCAGTAATACTGGGTGCCTGGCAATCTACTGGTATTGTGATTGGTCCTTGGGGGGGGTTTAAAGTTGGCACTGAATCTGATGGCCAGTATACTGGCAATATCTGTTAGCTCGGTATAGGAGGTACCATTGTGCAGTAGCTCAGAGCAAATCTGGGTATTGCCGTGGAGATTCTTTACATAACCATAGAAGGCCTTGTGGTTGTTTTCACTATATGCTGCAATTCTGTTTTCACAGCTAGCTTTAGACGATTTAATGAGGGATCTCAACTTTTTGTTGAGGCTGCTAAGGGAGTTTTTCCAGTCTTGGGACTTCACCTTATTCCGCATCAGTTTACTCCTTCTGTTGTAGCGTTTGTTTATGGCAGGGAATCACCAGATTGGCTTCCTTTTTTTGGAGGAGAGCATCTTGGTTCTATTGGGTACGGCGAGATCCATGTATTTGTGCACGTGTTTGTACAGTGTACTGTTATATGATTCTATGGTCATGCAACTATTCTCCATTTGCATGGGTGCCATGAAGTTAGCCACCTCTATTTTTAGGAGCCTTAAGTTATCTTTGGAGACGTTTTTCATGATGTTTACCTTTGCGGTGGGGTGGGAGGGATGTAGATTTCCAAGGTGATTAGTTTATGGTGGGATCTAACCAGGGAGGAGCTGACTATTGGTGTAGAGCAATGGTCGCCTATGTTAGTAATGACCAGGTCAAGGATGTTGCTACTACCTGTAGGACATTGGAATTAATGAACTCCAGGAAATGTTGGGCAAGTGTACTGGTACACAAATAGTTTATCCAGTTAATGGAGGGGTAGTTGAAGTCGCCTAGTAAGAGAGTGTTAGGTTGGACCATAATATTCTCCAGGGTGCTTAGGAACATGCAGTGCAAGTCTTGGGACCTGGTTGGGGACCTATAGCAGGCTATGACTTCAATCGCTGTCTCACCCAAAGTTAGCTGCACCTGAAGTATCTCTGAAGCGTTATGTTGGGATACCAGTCTGGAGGTGTGCACATCCTTTATGAATTTGGAAACACCACCGCCTTTGGAGCTTCGGTCTAAGTTCTGGGGCAAAAGGTGTGGAATGAGTTATAGCTTGGTAGTGCAGGGGTGCTTTCTGCTGCCTTGAACCAGATCTCTGCTACAGCACAAATGTCGATGTTCTCCATTTTAAGGAGTGCTTCGAGCGATTGCATTTTGAGACTTAGACTTCTAGTGTTGAGCAGCATGACCCTCACACTGCATTTGTTTGTAGCTGTTACGGTGGTAATTTGGTCTTTGAAACACCACCTAAAAAAGGCACTATAGGGGTGGCAAGAGCTTTGGCTAGTATCCGGAAGCCCAGGAGTGACAGATGCAGGCCATCTCTGGCAAAGCATCAAGGTCTGTCAATCATGTCATCACAGGCAGAGAGATACTGGATCCCCTTAGAATGACACCTGAAACTTAGCCAGTTGTTGAAATCAATCATTTTCTGCTTGTACTGTGGTATCATTCTGGGTGATGGTAGGATGCTGCTCAGGGCTAGGGTCATACTCACCTGGGCTACATAATCCAACAGCTCCTCCATTTTCTTTTCATGTAGTCCAACGAGATATGTCTCAGAGCATTTACACCCACATGTACAATGACAGAGTCATATTTGTACCTGTTGTTGAGGGACCTGAGTGCGTGTGTTATGTGGCAGATCCTGGCACCTGATAGGCAGCTGACTGTTACTTTCTCCTTATTCAACCTAGTGAGTGGGACATCAGTGTGCCTCACTATCGAGTCACCTATGACTAGTGTGTTGGGAATGCTGTTTTGCCTTACAGGCTTTGGTGGAGTGGCACACTGTTTAGGAGAGGTATGTGTCTCGTGATTAGTGTAGTGTTGTGGTGGTCGAGTGCGTTTCTGCCTTGGAGGTCTCTGCTGCTTTGGTAGATTTTTATTGAGAGCCTCCGCGAAGGTGGGAATGTGGTTTGTGTTATGTGTCTCGTGATTAGTGTTGTGTTGTGGTGGTCAAGTGCGGTTCTGCCTTGGAGGTCTCTGCTGCTTTGGCAGATTTTTATTGAGAGCCTCCACGAAGGTGGGTATGTGGTTTGTGTTTTTATGTGAAGGCAGTGCTGGTGTGTGTTCTGGAGGGCTTTGTTGACCTTCTCCGCTTGACCAGCTATTCTGGTCTTGGCTGGAGAGTGCGTGGCTTCCAATTTGGATATATAAGTGCATGTCTCGCAAGTCTGAGTGTTGGAAGGTAAGAGGAGAGGGCTGTCGGTGTACATGAGGCAGTTGCTACATTGCCTCAGGACACCCAAGTTCATCAGGGTAATACAAGAAAGCACAGGGAACTGACCTTTAGACATGCCTGGATGGGTGGGCACTGATAATAATACTGGATCTGTTTCACTGTAGAAAGTTTAGTGCTGGTAGCACTTTTGTGTGTAGCACTTTTGTGTGGTACAATAATTGCTACAAGATCTCTGGTAAAGTGCTAGACTAATAAGCTAGTATAAGTGCAGGAGAGGAGAGAACTAGTAGATCTAAGGGAAAAATTGAACAGCAGATTCTGGCACCACTCAGAAGCTTACAAACAGTCCTGCATACAGCAAGTCTGTATCAGGACTAGACTAGTTACAAGAAAGGTGGGAAACAAGCACAAACGTGGGCTTTTAAACTGGAAAGTTGCAAGAGATGGAAAAACTGTCCAAATGGCCAATAAACTACAATTTCTGGGCCAGGAACCACTCCTCTTGTGGTGGATAGGCTACCTAGTGCTTACCACTCCCACTGATAAGCTTGAAGGCTTCCCTCCAACACAGAAAGGCTTGGGGGGCTCAGAAGCTTACAAACAGTCCTGGATACAGCAAATCTGTATATGGACTAGACTAGTTACAGGAAAGGGGGGAAACAAGTGCAAATGCAGGCTTTTAAATCAGAAATGTGACAGAGATGGAAAAACTGCCCAAACGGCCAATAAATACAATTTCTGGGCCAGAAACCACTCCTTATGTGGTAGATAGGCTATCTAGTGCTTACCACTCCCACTGATAAGCTAGCAGAATTCCCTCCAACACAGACAGACTTGGGGGCTCAGGAGCTTACAAACAGTCCTGGATACAGCAGATCTTTATCTGGAATAGACTAGTTACAGGAATGGGGGAAACAAGCTTAGAATTTTTTTTTAGTCAAGTGGAAAAGGAGAAAGCTGGAACAGAAGATAAGGTTAAGAACCTAAGTGGGTTGGCCTTCTCAAATGTTCTCTCTCTATTAGGTAGAATGAACTAATGACACTAGACTGGGATGAATGTTCCAGATCAAATATACAGTATGGACGGCCATGTGGCTAGTAAGCAAAGGGGGTATGCCCTGGTCCCCCCTTGTTTATTGATGTACCAAATGACTGTGGTATTGTCTGTAACCACCTGCAGATGTCCTGGGGACCAAAGATGACTCACAGAGTTGAGTGCCTTGACCAGAGCAAGCATCTTCCTGATATTTATGTCTCTGCATCTGTCCTTGGTATTCCATATCCCCTGCCTTTTATATGTCCTGAAGCAACTCCACATGCAAAGTCCAAAGCATCTTTGGTGACTGTCTGCTTTAGAGCAAGGACAGAGAAGGGGAGACCTGGATTTAAGGATATATGTTGTCTCCACCAAAAATTTCCTCTTCTGACAAACTCAATCACTTGAAGCTGAAAAGACAAGGGGTGTTGATGCTGGGACCAAAAAGATTTTAGATACCACTATATCTTTCTCATGCAGAGTCTTGGCAGGAATATCATGAGAATCATAGCTGCCACAAGACCCAAAATCCTGAGGTATTCCCTCGCAATGACCAAAGTCTGGGTGGAAAACATTAGAAATAGATGTAAATCATCTGTTTTTCCTGTGGAAGAAAAGCTCTTTGAACTGAGATGTCAAGTGCAGTTTAGGGGCCAAACACAAAGTCTCTATCCAGGACAGAATTTAAAATCTCATTTTATATCATAGGGGGTTCTGAGAATGCAGCCAAGCAAATTTTATTAAAACAGTACCAGTGGCCACAGGCCTGGAAGAAGCATCAACACAGTCATATACATACACTGCAAAGAATGAGGAGTGAAGTGTGCAATACAAGAAAGTAAGTTATTTAAAGCAGATTTTTCTTTGCAAGAAGAAACTGTACATAAACATTCCTCATACTTGCACAATATGTCAGAAGGATTAGTTGTGTAAAATCTTACCATAACCACAGATGTCCTTCTCTTCCATGTTGCAGTATTCTCACTTGTGGGATCCTCTGCCTCAGGTGACCTGAATGTCTGGCTCATATACAAAAGCTTAGCCTGGCTGCTGTACGGTGCGCGGGACGTCACACTCTGGGACCATAAACCGTGGGCCATAAATCTGATGTCATCACGCACAGACCTCAGAACTTCTCTGCTGCAGTTGAATGTCAGTTTGCTTGTTCAGCTCTGTGCTAGTGATTCCAATAAAGATAAATACCCTGTTGGGGAAGCCTTTCTTACCTTTTTGCTAGGCTTCGGTTGCTGTTTAACTCTCAATTAGCTGATTCCGTCCCTGTCATCTAGGAAGGGAAAATGTAAGTGCAGTCAGCAAATCCAACACAAAGACAGCCACAACCTCTGTTTTGCTTAGGGGACGTCCCACGACTATAAAATATGCTCAATCTGCCAGTCGTTTGTTCCTAAAACACTGCACAGCCATCTCGCAGCCCTTAAGCTCTTTGTAGAAGACTGATGTCTGAAACGCGTAGTCCTCAATATGGAACCAGAACCGGCCGGCACAGCCGAACTGGCTAAAAAGAAGGCCAAGGTATCTAGACCCAACACTGTGCTTCCAAGTACGGACGTCCTGCCAGCTTTGGGTCTAGGGGCTGGGGAATGTCCGAGAGGACTGGGGACTTTGATGGATACCATTCCAAAAGCCGCCCTTGTTTAACATACGAGTCTGACAATTCAAAATTCTGAAAATCAAATTAGAAAAAGCATACACTTTTTTCTCATACCACTTAATAATATCCCAGAAAGAGTAGGATTGGATTGGAATTAACAAGTGCTTAACAGCAGTGGAATCAACTAAAACTATAGCTGCTGGGTCAGGTTTTGGAATAGTGTATAAAAATGACTAACTTCATATATCCTATCTGCCTTTTTAGGGACAAGCTGGCTGACCAACAAAATTGCAGGCAGTAAGACACACATTCTAAAGCAGACAGGACAGGAGGAGTGGGTGTAGGTTCTGGAAAATCCTTCTGTAACAACTCATAGTATTTTCTGAGGGAATGAGAAACCTCATTGTTTACCCACTAAAAACACTGGGACATTCCAGCAACGGTCTTAGAGAAAGACAAACCCCCACAGGGACAATCAGGCATTGAGCTCTCCTCTGAGTCTGAATTGGAAATCTGAGCACAAAACCCTGATTCCATCCCTGCATCTTCCTGTTCAGATTGAGAATCTTGAATATCTTCAGGAAAAGAGGAATCCCTTTCTTTAACTATAAACTACTTTACAAGAGGGATCAGTAGCCTGAATTAAACCCTAAGACAGTCCCAGTAAACTACTCCTGTCCAAAGAAATTTGAGGAGGAGGAATAGATACATGCTTGGTTTTCTGTTTCTTTTTGACAGGGAAAATAGGACCAGTCATGTTACTAACAGCAGCAGCTGCTTCCCCAGGGATAGGCATAATGTTCTCACACAACAAAGAAATCTTCCATGTTTCCTCTCCCAGGACTGAAAAGAATGGCTCTCACTTGCCCACTGAGGGGACTCCAACAGCCACAAAGGACATGGTTAACCCCCAAGTCCATAGTTACTCTGGGTACTACACCAGAGGTATCCAAGGTAAAAGATGAGTGGCCCGAGGTACAACAAAATGGCCACAGCAGTCATCCACCTGTAACTAAGGTAAATTGATAGCCTGTTGTGGTGGCAAAGGCTGTTTGTTTAACTTTTTTCTTTTTATGGCTGGAAGAAGGACTGACTGTGGGACTGGTAGACTGTTCTATGGTCAAGCCAGAAATGATGTCTGTTTCCCGGGAAAGACAAGCAACAAATGCTTTTGTTTTAGTGACTACTAGTCCATAAAAGTGACTTTTTTGACAGAAGAAACACAGCAACAAGTACTTTAAAATACTATGGCAGCCAAAAAATACAATTTCTCCACTAAAAATTAATTTTCAATAAAGTATACACTATTTTTCAACTGTCAGAAAAAAACAAGTGCACCATTTAAAACAACAATACAGTCTCATGACAGTCAGTTAAAATGAAATACTTCTAACTTCAAAATAACTTTCCTGAAGAGGAAAGTAACAAGACATCAACAAAGTTTAAGAAAATGGAAGTTTTTCACCCCAAAAGCAACTTCTCTGCCTAGCAAAAGAAAGCACAAACCAACCATTGATCCTCAAAAGCTTCAGAGGTGCGTACTGTCGGGGACAGAAAAGCTCAAAAGGGGTTTCATGTCCAAACCTGCCTTTTAGTCAGCACAACTTGAGCTGCTTGACAATTTGGTCACAGGTAAGGTGCTCTGAAGCTTTGGAAGCTGGCCAGGTGTTATATCCTTGGCATGATACAACCCACATAACTAAGGCTACTGCAGCAGTGATCAGTATTAAGAACAGCAAAGACCTATGGAGATGTTGAAAAAATGCACATCTATGAGCATATAATTTGGAGTTGTTATAAAAATGTCAAAGAGTTTCAATGTTTTGGGGACATTTTCAATTTTATTTTGACAAGGCACTATGAGCACTTATTTACAGATGTACAGCAATGTTCTTTCATAGAATGTTACTAGTTATCCTTCAAAAGAAATCTTTTATTGTTGGTTTTGCCTACTGTTTGTGTGCTATCCATTTTTTTTCTTTTTATATTGTTAAATACTAAACATTAAAATTAATTTTCTTCAGATGTTTTAAAACTGAGCTGTTGCTTGTTTGTGGTGATACAGTTGTATAAGAGCATGGTGCCACAACCGAAATTCTAATAAAAGTTAAAAATGATTCTGCATCTGCAGTGTAAATTTATCTCTGCATGTATTGTCACCTCTCAGAGCTAGCTTTCATGTGTAGAAGTTATGCTTTCTCCACTATCTGAGGTCAAACTGCAGTGCAAGAATTTATTTGTGTTTCTGCATATTTTTGTCATGCTACCAACTCTGTTGTTATGCATTAAATTCATAAAATCTGTTTACAGCATATAACATTACCCATACCAATACTTTATACAATTAATAGAGAAACACTTAACATTTTGGACTGGTTAATATGTATGTTTGCCTGCATTACGGAATACGTATCAGATTTAAGAGATATATTCTCAAAAAAAGAAGTTCGCCTCACAGCAAGAGGTTCTCCAGTTCGATCCTCGGCTGGGGTGCCTTCTGTGCGGAGTCTGCATGTCCTCCCTGTAGTCGCGTGGGTTTTCTCCGGGTGCTCCAGTTTCCTCCCACATCCCAAAGACATGCTGCAGGTGGATTGGACACACTAAATTGGCCCTAGGCGTGAGTGTGAGCGTGTGTGTGCCTTCTGTGGAAGGTTGGGCGTCGGGCTGGCAACTCGACACTGTAAAACTCCACTGCCAATCATGAGCGGACGGTGATCCACTGTGGCGACCCCTAACCAGGAAAAGCCAAAAGAAGAAGAAGAAGAAGATTCTCAAAAAAGAAGTTATCTACTCACCATAACATTCCATCTGTGTTGTCCATTTTCATTCTTCCTCAACGAATGGGCCAGATCCAACTTGGCCACTTTCTAAAGATTATAGGATTCAAATCTCAAGCTCCCCCCTTACCCATAATAGCTCTGACAACTGCAATACCTCAGATCAAGTTTGCTGCTGTGATATACATTATACTCACAATCAAATAGCAATGCTATGACAGGAAAGTGATAGCTGAAAAATCAGAGGCTCAAACAGAAGCTATGGTTCCTTAACAACACTTCAGTTATATCTTTCCCAAGGACAAGGAAAGGGGAAGGAGGGAAGGAGGGAAGAAGCTGAGGAAGAATGACGATGGGCAGCACAGATGGAACATTACGATGAGTACATAACTTCTTTATCTGATGTTGTCATTTTCATTCGTTCCCCAATGAGTGGGAGAGTCCCCAGCTATAGTAACCCTGGGTGCCCCTCATGAAGGATGTTCCAGAGCACCGTGGAACCAAAGGTTGCTCTATTTCTGGAAATAATGTCCCATTTCTAATGTGCAATAAAGGTATGAGTAATAGACCATGTGGCAGCAGCACAAATATCATCAACAGAGGCTCTAGCCCAAAAGGCTGCCGACATAGACACTGACCAGTCTGAATGTAGTTTGGGTTGTTTTGGTAAGGGAATACCTCTCAAGGAATAAACATATGAAATACAATCAGTGTTGTTTTTGAAACTGGTCTTCCCAGTCTTTTAGTAGTGAAGGATACAAATAGCTGGTCAGCATATCTAAATTCCTTGGTCCTTTGAAGGTAAAAACACAGTATGTACATCAAAAAGATGAAGGGTGTATTCACCTTTGTTTTCAAAACTGGAGAATAAAATTGATAAATTGATGACCTGGTCGACATTGGTTTCAAGGTGGACCCACCAAAGAAGAGAATTTCTGCACACTTGAGACACTTTTATTGGGTGATTCAAGGGATAACGATGAAAGAACCTCCCTAAAATAAAACAAAAAAAAGAACTCGAAGAAAAACTACCAACAGTGGTATCTAAAGAAATATAGCTGCAGGTATAAAAGGGAAAAGAAGAATACCAACAATAGTATTTCTTCTTCTTCTTTTGGCTGCTCCCGTTAGGGGTCACCACAGCAGATCAACTGTTTCCATTTCTTCCAGTCCTCTGCATCTTGCTCTGTCACACCAACCACCTGCATGTCCTCTCTCACCACATCCATAAACCTTATCCTAGGCCTTCCTCTTTTCCTGTTACCTGGCAGCTCCATCCTTAGCATCTTTTTTCCAATATACTCTGCATCCCTCCTCAGCACATGTCCAAACCAATGTAATCTTGCCTCTCTGGCTTTGTCTCCAAACCTTCCAAGCTGGGCTGACCCTCTAATATACTTATTCCTAATCCTGTCCAAACTCGTCACACCCAGTGCAAATCTTAACATCTTCAACTCTGCCATGTCAAGCTCTGACTCCTGCCTTTTTGTCAATGCCACTGTCTCCAACCCATATAACATAGCTGGTCTCACTACCCTCTTGTACAGCTTCCCTTTCACTCTTACTGGTACTCGTCTATCACAAATCACTCCTGACACTCTTCTCCACCCACTCCATCCTGCCTGTATTCTCTTCTTCAACTCTCTTCCACACTCACCATTACTCTGAACTGTTGATCCCAAGTACTTCAATACCAACGATAGTATAATCAATGAAATTTACCAAAAATTTCAGTAGAGATGTAAATTAAAGTAAGGAGAGTATTTGATATTAAAAAGGAAAAAAGATATACAAGGGTATAAAGGCCAAAAAATTAGATTTTCACTCACACACCCCAAAGGAGCTTGAGCAATCGCAATCCCAACCATCCTGAAGAGGAGCAAACATGATCTGAGGTATTGCAGTAGTCAGGGGCACTATGGGTAAGGGAGGAGTTCAAGGGTCGGATCCTAATATCTTTAGAAAGTGGCTAAATTGGATCCGAAAATCAGATATGAACCCATTCGTTGAGGAATGAATGAAAATGACAACATGAGATGAGCCGTTTTCATTACTTCATTGTGTGGATGCTTTTGCATTTTTTCTTTCTGCATCACTTGTTACACTGTACTGTCAAAAGGTCATGAGTTGTTTGGGGCATAACCTGAAAGCCAGCTTATCAGTTTAGTAACTGAATAATATACAGTTATTCGACTGAGTTTATACTTGGACTTACTTTGCTTAGTACAGGTACTTTCAGAAAATGGCCACTTGCCATAATATTAACAATGTTTTATCATTAACCTCACAGGTACTGCCTGCCTTGTGACCTGCAGAGATTTCAGACTTCAGAAATAACGTGTTCAGCTTTTACCCTTTCCTCATAACTTGGTGTAATAAGTAAACCACCATAGCTCTCTGGAAACCCCTGACATCATTTGGGTCACAGGACACTGCCATCTCTATCCTTCCCTTTTTACAAAAGCAAACACTACATACAGTACTAATGGCCACTGGCCTTCTCTTGGACACCACACTTGCTCCCTGGGTTCTACTGGGGGCTTACAAAAATATGGAAAGGTCTCTGTGTTTTTGGATGCCTGGACTTTTCATCCGAAGTGATTCCATCTGCAAGCTAATGTGACTTGATATATCCCTGAATGTTACACAAAGTTGCCTGCTCAGTCTGTGCCAAGAAAAAATCCAGCCAGTAGTAAACTCACATCAGCAGAAGACTAACCTAAGACTGTTAACCCGTTGGTTATTTATGAACTTTACTGTATGAGAAGACAATAATGGAAATACACACACTTATGCTTTCACTGCCCCATGAACCACAGTAATAAAGTGATTTTATTTTAGCTTTTTAATATGTATGTTCAAACATGTCAGTCAGATTCATGATCTCTCCCTCTGTTACATACATGCTTCTTTTATGTTCTGTGAAAGCTCTGCTGCATCAAACCATCTGCTGTAGTTTTCTAGATGGATGGCAGGCTGTGCAGCTGAGGCTGCCTTTCCACTTAAGAGGGTTTATACCTCAGATTACTGTGAAGAAGTTGCACCGTTACAGTTTGCAGTTCTCTGCAAATAAATCTGCCAAAATAGGGCAATCCCTCATCACAGAGCTGCCTATTGGCTATTCCTGTGATTCAGGTGTGGATTACCTGGATTTCTGTTGGGTGAGTTCAACTATGTGGACTTGTTTCTTCTATGTATTCTACATACTGCAGACTGGATCCAGGTAAGGCAAGGCTGGTTTTGATCTGATTGAGCCATTTTGCACACACAGTCAAATTCTTTTCTTATTTATCCTAAACCTTATACCCTTGTTAGTCTAGTTTTAGGTTGAGACAAGGTAATAGGACTATTCCAAAACAACTGGTTAAGGATTATTCAATGTATTCAGTATAGGTCCCATCTGACATCTCAGCATTGTTTGATACCATGGACGATGGGATCTTTTTTAACCACCTTATATTTTGCTGCAATTTTTCTGGCATTGCAATGGAGTGGCTTTCTTCTCACATTTCCAATTGCTTCCAGAGAGCGGTCTTTGGAATTTATTCCTCTGGAGCACACATTGCCCTAGTGCTCCTAGTGTGATTACTCTATTGTCTGTGGTATATAGGTTACCACTAAGTGAGGTCACCATGGACAAAGGTATTTTATCAGTCATAAACTGATGATATTAGTTTTACCTTTCATTTTATACAACCTGCTGCCTGGCTTTACTATTCCCCAGGAATGTTTGGATTTGATTAAACAGTGGCTGAGGCCAAATTGCCTTAAGTTCAAAATGGTAGAGACTGAAACCATGATGATTCATGTTGCTGGCTACTCACTGGAACTTCCACTGCTTTTGTTCCTCAAAATATATAAGGGCAATATATTGTAAAATGTGCCGTATGTGGACAATTTGGGTGTGGTTCTAGAAATCAGGCTGACAAATGCATCAAGTGTCAGCGATGTCACATCTTACTTCCATCTTAGGGACATTTCCAGGATTAAACATCTTGTACCATCACAGGACATGGTAATAGTGCTAAATATACCAGTCATCTCATGCCTGGAGTAGTGTATCACCCTCTGCTTTAGGCTCACAAATGGTGATTTGGCATGACCGCAGCAGGTGAAAAACTCCATTGTCAGACAACTAAATGCCAGTTCTTGAATCAGTCCTGTAACTCTGGTTTTGTGGTTTTGCATTGACTTTCAATACCTTGCGGATATGGTTTGAACAGCTCGACTCGCAACTACCATGCTCCTTCACAAACAGGGTCCCGCTTACCTTGTGGAGTTGCAGAGACCCCGTGTCCATGCTAGACATCTCGGGTAACTGGGAGAGAAACTGCTGGCTAGTCCATGTGCTAGACTAGAAATATCAGGCAGACTTTTTTTTATCTTACTTTGCCCAGATGTGTGGAATCCATTACTGTCCCTGATTCAGGCATGTGAATCTGACTGATCCTTTAGGAGATCTTTTAAATTCCACCTGTAGGGGAGTTTACATAGACCCCTGTAGAAGCACAGCTTATACTTTCAGATGGATAAACATCTGATGTCTGATATGACTGAATACTCTATAGATTACTTTGCCGTTTTCCTTCCTGAATCTGTCTCCTTTATGTTGTTGTCACATTAGAGTTTTTGTAAGATGCTTTAGTTTAGTCATCTGAGTAACTTAATAAATAAATGTCAATAAACAGATGATGACTAAGACATGGCATATCACATAATGGAAAAATATAAATTAATTTCTTTAGCATAATCCTCTGTATCCTATCTCATTTGTTCACTCAGGTGATGTTCATCCAAATCCTGATCTACTAATATTAACTGTGTTACTATTTATTGAAGAAAATATGTCTCATTAAATGCAGCTGGTCTAAAATATCTCAAGTTAATGGCAGAAGTATAAGAAATAAAACTCGCATCATTCTGAGTTTGCTTAATCTCCACTCGCTAACAAACATTTTTGAGCCTTGGTTTAAGAATTTGTAGAGACCGTGAAACTGCTCCTCTTGGGTACGCTACTTATCAAAAAAAGAGAAGCCATATGTTTGCAGGTGGAAGCTGTTTTTCTATTGAAGGACAGCTTCATCTGTTACCAGAACTCAGATTTCCTATTCTATATTTACCAACACCTTTGCCCAATGGTTCTTGGAATTCATAAATTCCAACTCCCTGGATCAACTAATCCATAGTCCCACCAGGGGCTCCAATATCCTAGACCTGGTCATTACCAACATGGGAAATCGATGCTCCACACCTATGATCACCCCCTCGTTGGTCAGGTCTGACAATAAGCTAATCACCCTTAACATCCACATCCAACCCCCACCCCTCAGTAAAGAAACCTCCATAAAAAAACTTCTCCAAAGCCAACTTCATGCTATTCAAGTCAGAAGTGACATACTTCATGACACCCATGCAGACGGGAACTGAAAGTTCGACTGCTGAATCCTACACTAAGGCACTGTATGAGCACATCCACTCATGCATGAACCATGCCATCCCAAATAGAAAGTACAGTTGTGTACCTACCATAAATGTAGATGTTAGAGTGTATTCACTGTTGCAGTCATTACACTTGGGTTATCCTGCTGGCAGGCTACCCGCAGTCGGCCTGAATTCCAAAGTCCTGGTCCGGTGTCGGTTGCTGTCGCCTCTTCCCGGACGTCAGTGCGCCAAGGGTATTTAAGATGCAGCCGACGTCATTTTCTTCAGTTTTTCTTGCCCCAGATGTCAGGTGCCCCCAAGAAGGTAGGCAATACATATTGCGTATAAAAACATACAGTAAAATATAAACAATACCTTCATCTACAAGCAAATACACCACATAGGTTGTATAGGATAAAGAAGTATAGATAAGACCCAGCAAAGAAAGGGGGATGGAGGGTGGGTAACCTGGACTGCAACAGTGAATACACTCGAACATCTACATTTATGTTAGGTACACAGCTGTACTATGTTCATCGTGTTTCATTGTTGCAGTCATTACACTTGGGTTGAATCCCAAAGCTGAGGTAGAGTGGCTGGGTCTAAATAGGATTAGGAGTGGCTATGAGGCCCTGCAGAACTGCAGTGGCAAAGCCTGCTCTGGATTTAGAGTAAAGAGGTAAGTGATAAAGCTTTGTAAATGTGTGCACTGAACTCCAAGTTGCAGCCTCCAAAATTTCCTTGGTTGGTACTCCTCTGAGAAAGGTTGCTGAAGTGGCTGCTGCCCTGGTAGAATGCGGCCTAATATCTTTAGGCACTGACTTGCCATGTTGTGCATAGCAGAAACGAATACAGTGTCCTATCCATTTTGAAACAGTCTGCTTTGAGATAGCCTTTCCTTGTGATCCTGCAGCATATGCTACAAACAGTTGCTCAGTTTTTCTGAAAGCTTTTGTTTTGTCCAAGTAGAAGCGTAGCTGCCTGTGTATGTCCAAAGAGTGCAGAAGTCTCTCCCCTTTATTCTGGGGATTTGGATAAAATGTTGGCAAATGAATGGTTTGGTTAAGAGCCACACTGGATACTACCTTTGGCATAAATGTTGGGTTTGTCCTTAGAGAAACCCTGTCCGGATGAAAAATGATAAAAGGTTCCACTGCCATTAATGCCTGTAACTCTGAGACTCTTCTTGCTGATGTTATTGCTAGGAGCAGAGCAGTTTTCCATTATAGGAATTTTATATCAGCTGTATTGGCTGGCTCAAAAGGAGGCAGTGTGAGCTTTTCTAAGACAAAGTTGAGGTCCCATGTAGGTATCGTTGCTCTCCTTGGGGGTCTTATGTTTTTTGCCCCTCTGAGGTACTGTCTTAGCAGTGGATGAGAGAAAATAGGAGGTTCTGTATTGTAATGAGCTGAAATGGCAGAGGCATGGATCTTAATTGATGAGAAGGATAGGCCTTTGTCCAGCATCTCAGTTAGGTATTGTAAAATCTGAGGAATATTTGGAAAGTACAGTTTTGTACCTACCATAAATGTAGATGTTCGAGTGCGCATACAGCTGCAGTCATCACAGTTGGGTTATCCTGCCGTCAGGCGGGTCCTCGGTCGGCCGAATTCCAAAGTCTAGGTCCGGCGTCGGTTGTCGTCGCTTCTTCCCTGACGTCAGTGCGGCAGGGGTATAAAAGAGGCAGCCAACGCCATTTTCTTCAGTTTTTCTTGCTCCAGATGTCAGGTGCCCCCAGAAAGGAAGGCAATACATGATGTTATGCAAACATACATAAGCAGATAAATCAAAAAAAGAAGTTATGTCCTTACCATAACGTTCCATGTGGAGTGTTCATCTCGCCTTGGTTATTACACATGGGTTCGGAGCCGATCCTCGGCTCCGTGCCGGCCGACTGCAAGCTCTGCATCGAGAAGAAGCTCGAGGACATCTAATACCCACAATCCCCCTCTGCCTTTACCTCAGATCTAGTTTGCAAGCAAACCAGACATAAGCACGCACACATGCCAACTATATACATAAAAAAACATATATATACAAACATACCCAGTGTATGACAGTAACAGTAATACTGCAACAGCAGAAGGAGAATACTCCAGACCAGGCACCAAATCGATCGTTCTTCCTAAGGGTGGGAAGGGTGGGAGTGTAATAACCAAGGCGAGATGAACACTCCACATGGAACGTTATGGTAAGGACATAACTTCTTTATGTGAGAGTGTTCAATCTCGCCTTTGTTCTTACACATGGGTAGCGTCCTAGCTCCATGATCCTGAGGAACTCAAGGAGAACGTTCTTGAGCACAGTGGAACCAAAGGTTGCCCTATCCCTAGAAACCCTGTCCACTTTGTAATGAGATATAAATGTATGTGGTTTAGCCCAAGTAGCAGCCGCACAAATAGTGTCTAAAGGTAAACGAGCTGCATGAGCCAAAGATGTAGAAATTGATCTGGTAGAATGTCCTCTGGGTTTTGCTGATAATGTTTGATCAGAATCTTCATAAACATAAATGATACAGTCAGTTAGCCACTTGAAAGAGTTCGTTTCAGTAACTGCAAGACCCTTTCTGCTGTCAGCAAAAGCTACAAATAGCTGATCAGATTTCCTGTGATCTTTTGTTCTATCCAAATAAAATCTGAGTTGTCTATGGACGTCCAGTTTGTGCAACATATACTCTAATTTATTAGAGTGGTCTTTAAAGAAGGTGGGTAATTCAATGGACTGATTAATATTACTAGTAGAACAAACTTTGGGAAGAAAGGATGGATTAGTGCGAGGGATACTCTGTCAGAATGAAAAATTAAATAAGGATGTTTGACCGAAAGGGCCTGCAGCTCAGACACCGTCTAGCAGATGTAATAGCCACTAGAAATAATGTTTTCCATGACAAAAATTTCAAAGTGCAACTTGAAGCTGGTTCAAAGGGTGGTAACATCAATTTAGAGAGCAATAAATTTAAATTCCACGGTGATGTCGGACTTCTGACTGGTGGTCTGATATGAAAAGAACCTTTTAAAAAGGCTTTACAAAGTCTGTGAGCCATAATAGGTGCACCACTTTCTTCTACATGATAGTTAGAAATGGCAGCTAACTGTACTCTTAAGGTAGCCGGGGAAGCTCCTTCCTGAAATAATTCGGTCAGAAATTCTAAAACCTTATTCAACGGAGCTGTAACAGGGTCCAACTGATGTGACTCCGCCCAGAAGACAAAACGTTTCCATTTACTGGTGTAAGTCTTTGTAGTGGAAACTTTATGAGAAGCTACCAAAATATCTTGAACCGATGTAAGGGGAATTGACCTGGCTAAGGAAGGCGGAGCAGCCAAGCTGCTAGATGGAGAGATTCCAGGGATGGGTGAGGAACTCCTGACGAGTGAGTCAGTAGATCTGGCTCTGGGTCCAGCATCCAAGGTCCCCGAATGCGGTGATGCAAGAGAAAGGGCAACCAAATTTGACGAGGCCAGAACGGAGCAATGAGAATTATAGTCCTCTGAAGGTTGTTTGCTTTCTGTAGAAACTTTGCAATCAGGGGAATGGAGGAAAAGCATATAGGAGACCCGGGGGCCAATCGTGCACCAGCGTCCCTGGGGACTTCCTGGAGGGGGTAATAGGGCAAAGTAGCTCCTGCATTTGGCGTTCATTGGAGATGCAAACAGATCGCAGGTAGGCTGGCCCCATTTGCGAAAAATCTTTTCCGCAACTGACTGTTTGAGGGACCACTCGTGAGGCAATAGTATTGCCCTGCTCAGCCTGTCGGCTATGACGTTGGATGACCCCGGGATGTGCGTTGCGATCAGAAAGCGACCGGTGGACTCTGCCCATTGCCAAATTCTCATGGCCTCTCTGCATAGTTGGTAAGACCTGGTTCCCCTTGCTTGTTTATGTACCAGACTACGGACATGTTGTCTGTCTGAACTGCAATGGTCCCTGGAGGAAGAAGGGGAGCAAAGTGTTGCAACGCCAGAAACACTGCCCTCAACTCCAGAACATTGATGTGCATATTGTACTCCAGATTGGTCCATTCGCCTTGGACTGTCTGTCCCTGAAAGATGCCCCCCCACCCTATCAGGGAAGCGTCCGTGGTTATCGTCGCTGACGGTGTGGGTAGCACAAATGGTCTTCCGCCGGATAGGTTGCAAGTCTGTAACCACCACATTAGGTGTGATTTGCATGTTTTCGTTATCAATATTTTGTGAGTCAGTGGAAGTTGTTGGAATGACCATTGTGCAAATAGAAGCCATTGTAGCACTCTCATGTGCAGTCTTCCCAATGGTATTGCTATGAGAGAAGCTGCCATGAGACCCAAAACTTTCAGAACAATTTTTGCTGGGGATTTTCTGGACGACAGCAGAAGGGAAATGTTGAATTGAAGTGCTACTATTCTTTCTGTTGGAAGTTTTAGAACTAACTGACGCGTATCTAATTCCGCTCCTATAAATAAGATATGCTGTGATGGCTGTAGCAAAGATTTTTCAAATTTACTGAAATGCCAAGGTGTGTACAAAGTTGTAGGGAGTAATCCCTGGCTTGTATCAGTTGACGCCTGGTGGTGGCAGACAGGAGCCAGTCGTCCAGATACGGAAACACCTGGAATCCTAGGCCTCAGATGAGACGCTACCACTGCCATGCATTTGGTGAAGACCCTGGGGCTGTGGTCAGGCCAAAGGGCAGGGCTCGAAACTGATAGTGACTGGCTCCCAGCCGAAGCGCAAGTGATCTCTGGACGCCCTGGCCATTTTGATGTGGTAGTATGTGTCCTTCAGATCTATTGAGCACATCCAGTCGCCCTTCCGTAAGAATGGAAGGATCGATTGAAGCGTGACCATTCGAACTTTTCCTTCTTGACAAAGGTGTTGAGATGACTTAGGTCCAGAATTGGCCTCCAGTCCCCTGTTTTCTTTGGAACTAAAAAGAACCTTGAGTAAGTTCGAATCCTATTTGGTCCGCTGGGACTGGTTGGATGACTTTTTCTAGCAGCTTTGAAATTTCTGCAGCTGCTGGGTCTCGCAGATGGGGTGGTACATCTGGGAGTTTTCTTTGGAATGGGGTGGATAGAAATGGGATTTTGTAACCTCTGGTAACAATGCTTTTACCCAATTGTCTGAAGAAAGGTTTTGCCAGGCCTGAGGGTATAAAGCTAAGCGACCTGCCGCTGCCTCCAGAGCACGACAGTCGGGGCTCCTCTCACGAGTGCTGAAAAGGTTTGCCAGGGAGGTTATCCCTGTCACCTTGGTTTTATGGACCCCTCTGCCGCCAGGGTGGCGTCTTCCACCTCTGCCCCCTCTGCCTCTAGAGGGGCCATCACCCTGTGTGTTTGGAAAAGATCCTTGGGGTTTTCGAAACCACATTTTCCCACCACGTTGCCCTTTGGGGTACGGTCTGGAAGGGTGGAAAACGGACTCCGACAGCAGACAGAGTCTTTCCGTCCTGATCACACAGGGTAAGAGACTCCTTTAGTTTAGGGCCAAAATGTGTGGTTCCATTTAATGGGGCGTTAGTAAAGGAAGACTTGAAGGCTTCCGCGAACAAACGTAAGCGCATCCAGGATTGCCTACGAAGAGCAATCGCTGAAGCCGCTGCCCTACTCGATCCTTCGGCTGCATAGGATATCAGCCTCATGGACGAGTTCACAATGGACGTAAGGGTGTTGAGATGCGCTGTAACTTTCTCTGAGACAGCGGCATCTGTAGCACCCTGGAGGGTATCTCCCAACTCTTTGACTAGATCCTCTGTAAACGTGTAAAATGAGTCAAATAGTTCAGGGAACGCATAGAAAGCCGCTGAACTGAAAATGCGCTTCCCGTGATCTGTCCATGGTCCTAGAATCTTTGTTAGGCGGATGGACAGATGAGGAAGACTCCGACATCTCCTTTTTCGTGGCCGCTGCCACCACCATGGCGCCTACTGGAACTCCTTTGGTAAGGTAAGCTTTGTCCTGTGGTGCCGTGATGTACTTATTTGGCTTCCTAGGGACTGGTTCCACCGTGTCAGGAGTCTCCACGCCCTCGAGCAATTAATTCCATTAACTCATCAAAGGGCGGAGTGACCCAGGAGGAGGAAGGACGGGCACCAAATGCCTTCAGCAAAACTGACTCATCCTCAGAAGGGGAGGGCTTGCCAGTCTCCTCTCTGTTTTAGCATCTCCAAGATGTCAGAAAAAGAGACATCCAATGAAGGTGACTTAGGGGACCCTTCTGACTCAACTAAGTCAGTATCAGATGTCAAGGATTCTTGTGGAGAATCCAAGTGTCTCCTCTTACACAGTCTTTTCCTAGGAACTTCTTCGGGGAGCATCCGAAGAAGCCTCCGAGGAAGAGGGGCACCTCCAGGGGTGGCTGAGACACTGGTGCCCGACGCTTGGGCGTGGCCGTGGGTGCAGAGGAGGATAACGGTCCTTTGCGGGAGGAGAAGCTGTACCTGCTGATGTGGTTGTCTGGGTAGACAACACCTTCCTCATGAGGTCGACGGCCCCGGGTCCCGAGTCGAGGTATCTCCCGGTTCAAGAAATGGGAAGAATCCCAAACAGGAGCCGAAGGCACCGACCCGAGGATGGAACGAATCGATCCGTGCGAGGCCCGAGAGGGAGAGTCGGAACCGAAACATCGGTTCGACTCGGTCCCGGAACCAAGGACAGATCTTCGCCCAGAGACTCCGGTACCGGATCGGATGGAGTCGAGGTAAACGGTGCCGACCGAGAAAAGACGGTTCTGGCACCGAGGGCTCCACAATCATCAGGTCAGCTTCTTCCGGCTCCGAAGACTGAACAGGTCTCGGAGGAGGAACAGATGGAGATAGTGGCAGGCCTTCAAGTCTCAACATCAACTGAGAGGAGACCGAAATAAGTTTGGACAGGGCCGTATGCTCCATAAGTTTCTGCACCACCCGGTCCACGTCGGTGTCGGAAAGGGCTCTAGAAGAACGAGTCGAAGGGATCGAAGACGGAGCCGACCTCAACAGAGTCGGTGGAAGGAGCTCCGTCACCGGTTCCAAGACTCGAGGCTCGGGAACTGCCAACAGTTGAACACTCGGCCCCGAAGTCTGTGGAACCGGTGATCTAACTAGACTCAAGAGCTCGGAGCCGATGACTTTGGCTCCGACGCCGACTTCAAGACTTGGATGCCTGGTCTGAAGCATCCAAAGCCTCCTGGAAAGAGGGTTTCAGTAATCCTCTATCCATCAGTTTCCTGCGCCTATCTGTCATGACCCTCCCACTAAAAGAGTGACAAATAGAGCAGTCCTCTTGTAAGTGGAGAGGGCCAAGACAGTAGACACAGGAACTGTGGTTGTCTGTGACCGACATTTTGGCCACACTGACAACGTTTAAAACCAGATTTCATCTTTTCAGACATATTGACAAATGAAAAGACAGTCCAGTCCAGTAAAAGTCCAATCCAGTAATAGTGTCAAATCCGGGAATAAGAGTCCGTTTGATAATAGCTAAAAACAAGACTACCACAAGTTTTTAGTCAAAAAAGTCAAATCCGATAACTGCCTAAAGGCAAGACTACAACAAGTTTCTAGTCACAAGTCCAAGAAGGGGTAGGCCCTGAAAAACTCTAAACTCGAAAGTTAACTAAGTTAAGCTATTCTAAGTGTCGAGAATTTCTAATGCACTCACACACCTACTTTTATACTCTAAGTAACTAGATAGAAAGAAATTTCTGAAATTTAAACAGAATAGATAAATATCTTATCTGTACAGCCTCGAGCTAGTCTCCAGCGATGCGTATGCAGCAGCGGCAAACTACATCTGAGGTAAAGGCAGAGGGGGATTGTGGGTATTAGATGTCCTCGAGCTTCTTCTCGATGCAGAGCTTGCAGTCGGCCGGCACGGAGCCGAGGATCGGCTCCGAACCCATGTGTAAGAACAAAGGCGAGATTGAACACTCTCACATCAGTAGTTGCAAGCAAATACACCATAAAGGAATACCCCAAACAGGTTGTATGTTAAAGGTGTTTGTCATAAGCCCTGTCCTAAGAGGGGATGGAGGGAAGGTAACCTGGACTGCAGCTGTATGCGCACTCGAACATCTACATTTATGGTAGGTACAAAACTGTACTATGTTCATCGTGCATACAGCTGCAGTCATCACAGTTGGGTAGAATCCCAAAGCTAAGTAAGGGCGGCTGGTACTAAGCGGAATTAGGAGGGGCTAGAATGCCCTGCAGGACTGCTGTGGCAAAGCCCGCTCTAGATTTTGAGTATAATGAAAGGTGGTAGTGCTTGGTGAAAGTCTGCACTGAACTCCAAGTAGCTGCTTCCAAAATGTCCTTGGTAGGGACCCCCCTGAGGAAAGCTGCTGAGGTAGCTGTAGCCCTGGTGGAGTGGGATCTGATGTATACAGGCAATGATTTTCCATGAAATGAATAACAAAATCGTATGCAGTGGGCTATCCATTTTGAAATAGTCTGTTTGGAAATAGCCTTTCCTTGAGCACCTGTAGCATAGGACACAAAGAGCTGCTCAGATTTCCTGAATTACTTTGTTCTGTCCAAGTAATAACGAAGTTGCCTGTGAATGTCCAAGGAGTGTAGTAGCCTCTCCCCTTTGTTCTGTGGATTTGGATAAAAGGTAGGTAAATGAATAGCCTGATTCATAGCCACACCGGATACTACCTTTGGCATGAAGGTAGGGTTGGTTCGTAAGGAAACCCTGTCCTGATGGAAAATGATGAATGGTTGCACAGCCATGAGGGCCTGTAGTTCGGAAACCCTGCATGCTGAGGTAATAGCCAGAAGCAAGGCTGTTTTCCACGACAAGTATTGTAGCTCTGTTGAAGAAGCTGGCTCAAAAGGAGGCAGTGTCAGCTTCTCCAATACAAAGTTGAGGTCCCAAGCTGGAGCTGGTGGTTTCCGTGGGGGTTTTATATTTTTTGCCCCTCTGAGGAACTGCCTTAATAGAGGATGTGAGAATAAAGGAGGATCCGTATTGTATTGTGCTGAAATGGCTGAAGCGTGGATCTTGATGGAAGAGAAGGAAAGGCCACTGTTTAACATCTCAGCTAGGTACTGTAAAATCTGAGGCATATTTATTACCCAAGGATTCTGGTCCTTTGCTTGATTCCAGGAACAAAATCGTTTCCATTTGGCAGAGTAGGTTTTTCTAGTAGAGGGTCTCCTGGCCTCCAAGATGACATCCTGTACCTCCTTGGAGAGGAGAGTCTGTTGGCAAATTAAGGTATTTTCCATGCAGCCAGATTTAGAGTTCTGAGCTGGCTGTGAAGGGTCTTGTAGTTGTGCTGAGACAACAGAAGAGGAACTTGAGGTAGGATCCATCATGGTGGTGAGTGTGACAGGCTCTTTAGGAGAGGATACCAGTGCTGTCGTGGCCAGACTGGAGCAATGAGAATCATTTGTGGCCTCTCTGCTCTGGTTTTTAATAGGACTTTGGTCAGTAGAGGTAGAGGCGGGAAGGCATAGACTGTCAATGCTGTCCAATTGAAAGAGAGTGCGTCCACTTTCCAAGCCTGTGGATGATAGGTCCTTGAGCAGAATTTTTCCAACTGGTAATTTCTGTGGGTAGCACATAGATCTATGTCTGGCTGTCCCCATGCTTGAGTTATCTTTGAGAAGACTTGAGGATGCAACTTCCATTCGTGTGGGTCTGTCATATTTCTGCTTAAGTTGTCTGCCAGTGTTTTTTCCTTCCCTGGCAGGAATTGTGCCTGTAGTTGAACTTGTAATTCCAATGCTGTGTTCCACAGGGTCATAGCTTGCCTGCACAGGGGGTATGAATGCATCCCTCCCTGTTTGTTTATGTACCACATGACTGTGGTGTTGTCTGTCCTTATTAATAGCTAGCCCGGATGCAGTAGGTCCTTGAAGGTCATAAGAGCATTTTGCACAGCTAGCATCTCCTTTTGGTTGATGTGTAGGTGCATCTGTTTTTGGGACCATTTCCCTGGATGCACTGATCTGCCATGTGTGCTCCCCAGGCATAGTCTGAGGCGTCTGTTGTGATGATTTGACTTGCTTGTGGTATACAGAAAGGGAGACCCGTGTTTCTTTGGCATGCTTGAGCCCAACACAAAAATTCCTTTTGAAGGCATGGAATGAGTGGTAAAATCGTTTCCAACCTGTGGCCGTGTTGACACCATAAGTTTTTTAGGTACCATTGTAGTTTCCTCATATGCAGCTTTGCAAATGGTATTAGTAGGATGCAAGATGCCATGAACCCCAGAGCCTGCAGGATTTTCCTTGCAGTTAGCCTGGTTAAAGGTGCCATTTTGTTGAAGTATTGAGACAGTTGCCCTTGTTTGTCTGGTGTGAGGTAAGCCATCTGGGCCGTTGTATTTAAGCTGGCACCCAGGAAAATTATCTGTTGAGAGGGTATTAGTTTTGATTTCTTTTTGTTCACTGTGTACCCCAGGCAGTTTAACAGTTTTATTACAAATGCCAGATGCTGCAATAGAATGTCCTTGCTGTCCGCTTGGATCAGGCAGTCGTCCAGATATGGGTAGATTTGTATTCCTCGTTGTCTGCAGAAAGCAATTACTGATGCCAGGCATTTCGTAAACACTCTGGGAGCAGTAGATAAGCCAAAGGGCAATGCAGAGAATTGATAATGGGTTGAACCTGCAAGAAATCTGAGGTATCTTCTGCAATCTTGTCTGATAGGGACATGCAGGTATGCCTCCTTGAGGTCCAACGTTACCAGCCAAAACTCCTTGCCCAGCATGGGAAGAAGCTGCTGTAATGTGAGCATCTTGAATTTTGGTACCTCTAGATATGTGTTTAGAGTAGATAGGTCTAACATGGGTCTCCAATCTTTGTCCTTCCTTGGTACCAGAAATAGTCTTGAATAAAAACCTTGACCTTGTTCTTTTGCAGGTACCTCTTGAATTGCTTTCATATCCATGAGAGCGGAAAATTGTTTTTGTGCCTCTGCCCATTGATTTTGTGGCAGGTTTGGCGTGCCTCTCATTTTTGGGAGGGTGTAAAAGTGGAACCTGTAGCCTCTGTCTATAATATCCAGAATCAATTTGTCCTTTGTAACAATGTGCCAGTTTTTTGAAAATAAGGCCAGTTTTCCGCCCAAAGGTGCTGCCATTATAGCTTTGTTTGGCAGGCATAGGGGAAAGTCATTGCGTCTGTTTTCTAAATGACTGTGGTCTATCTTCTCCACCTCTTGGGGCTGGTGCTTGTCACTGCCTAGCTCTGTAAGGTCCTTGAGGTTGTCCTCTACCCCTTGGGCATCTGTATCTACCCCTTTGGGGTCTGTCCGTGGCTGGAAAGGACCAATTTTTTGAAGGCCAGTTTCTGCTGAAGCGTGGAGGCTGCACCTGCAAGAAATCTTTAACTGTTTGCATAGATTTCACTTTTTCCTACATTTTCTTTAGTACCTCCTCGGCTTTAACACCGAACAATACATCTTTTTGTAGTGGTGCATCTAATAACTTGGCTTTGACATGATCTGGTAAGGTTTGCTCTTTGAGCCAAGCGTGTCTACATATGACAGACCCCGTGACAGCAGCTCTACATGAGGTCTCTAAAGCATCAAAACCACACTGTAAGGTATGTTTCCCCACTGGTTCTGCTCCATGCAACAAATCCTGCAACTCTTTCAAATCTGATTGTTCTGTTTGTGTCATTTTGCTTTTCAGCTGAGATAGCAAGAATTGCTGGTACTTTAACATATGAAATTGACAGTTTAATGCCCTCATGGTTAAAGTGGCTGATGTATACACCTTTTTCCCCCACCTTTCTAATGCTCTGGAATCTCTCTCTCTGAAGGTAAAGGGTTTTTAGCAGTAGAGGCCTTCATCCCCTTGGGACCCTGAGAAATAGTTTCTGGGTCAGCAGTAGGGCTTTTATAAAGGAACTGGTGAGAATCAGGAACCCGGTAATATCTGTCTGGTTTAACAGGGGCAGGAGGTAAAGAGTCTGGATTAAGACTGGCTTCTGCGTACACATCATCCAAAATATCTAAGACAGGAGGAATAGCCAGGGGCCTATGCTGGGGAAGCAGCAGAAATTCCCTGAGCCTTTTCTTGGAATCTGAGTAATCTTGGCCTTCCCAGTGGAAGTGCTCTCTCAATGTGTGTAGGGTTTCCCCAAAAGAGTAGTCCTCAGGGGGGGAGACCGAGGGAATAGACTCCTCAGTATCAGAGTCTTCAAATGGGGAATAGGCGTAATCCTGGTCCTCAGAAAGGTCTGAGGTAATAGAAGCCTGGTCTGAGGAAGGGTAGTCTTCCTCCAACCTGGGTCTTTTGTCTGAGGGGGGTTGAGAACCCCTGATGAGTGTAATCAAATCCTCGGCCATTTTAAGCATCTGTTTTTTAGGCATGGGGCCTTGAGAGGGGGTCTGAGGACCCTGTTTTTTAATTTTCATTGAAGCTTTAGATTTTGTGAACGATTTAATAGAGAAGGTGGTAGGCCTGAAAACGCCTTCAGAAATGGCAGGCCTCGCTAAACTTTCCGTTTCTCCGCCAAGAGTGGCGTCGGTATCTGCAGTGGGAATGGAGACCGAGGAACCTGCGACCTCGGGTACTGAAGTCGCCAGTAAAATAGTTTCATCAGTAGTCAGGGGCTGTGTAGGCACCTCGCTGAGAACCGGTAGTAGGCCTTAGCGTGATCTCAGTACTCGGTGCAGGCCTCGGATGTCTGTCCTTATCCTTGCGTTTCTTTGCCTAAAACTGGCGTTGGTATATCCAACGACATGATATAATAAAATTTTTTGCCAAAATAATGAAGGGCAAACTCCGCCCGGCGCTTAATAGTGCGCTTGTTAAACCTAGCACAAAAACGGCAGGCCGAGACGTCGTGGTCTGGCCCTAAGCACGGTATACAGTAAGAGTGAAAATCCTTATGCGGTATTTGCTTCCCACAAGAAATGCAATTATGACTTTGTCTGACATCGGTATGAGGCAAGAAAAGTTTCCCCAATGGGGTACTTGGCTTTAAAGAAGACTTCGGCTGAAATACTTTTCGTAAATCTCAGGAGCTGGCCGACCGGCACTTGCAGACTGCTTTTGCTTCGGGCACCACACGGCAAGAAAGACTGAAGAAAATGGTGTCGGCTGCCGCTTTTATACCCCTGCCGCACTGACGTCAGGGAAGAAGTGACGACAACCGACGCCAGACCTAGACTTTGGAATTCGGCTGACCGAGGACCCGCCTGATGGCAGGATAACCCAACTGTGATGACTGCAGCTGTATGCACGATGAACATCAAGTGGTTGAAGTCCTTGTGCCTGGTTCCAAGCAAATAATCTTTTCCATTTGTCTGCATAAGATTTCCTGGTGCTGGGCCTCCTGGCTTCCAAAATGACATCCATAACAGCTTTAGGGAGAGATGTGTTTTGAGTGGCTATATTATCCGCCATGCAGCCAGATTTAAGGTTCTGAGTTGGCTGTGCAGGATCTGATTGTTTTGTTGAGTCAGAAGACGAGGTACTTGAGGTAAAGTCCAGGCTGGGCCATGAGGCAAGCTCTTTAGGATTGGGTACCAGTGCTGGGGTGGCCAGTCTGGGGCAATCAGTATCATTTTTGGCTTTTCTCGTCTGACTTTTAGGAGCACCTTGGGAAGGAGAGATAGTGGTGAAAAGGCATAAACTGTTAGGGTTTTCCAGCTGAATGATAGAGCATCCACTTTCCATGCTTGTGAGTGATAAGTCCTTGTGCAGAATCTCTGTAGTTGGCAGTTGTGAGGGGAGGCAAAAAGATTTATGTCTAGGCATCCCCATTTCCTTGTTATCATGCTGAAGACTTGTGGATTTAGTTTCCACTTGTGAGGGTCCATGAGGTTTCTGCTTAGTTCATCTGCCAGAGTATTTTTTTTCCTGGCAGGAATTGTGCCTGTAGATGTACTTGGTAGGTCAGTGCTGTGTTCCACAAAGTCATGGCTTGCCTGCAGAGGGGGTAGGAATGTGTGCCCCCTTGCTTGTTTATGTACCACATAACTGTAGTATTGTCCGTCTTTAGTAACAGTTGTCCTGGATGTAGTAAATACCTGAAGGCTGTCAGGGCATTCTGTACAGCTAGCATCTCTTTTTGATTGATGTGAAGAAGCATTTGGTCCGCGGGCCACGTGCCCTGAATACATTTTCCTGCCATGTTTGCCCCCCAGACATAATCCGATGCATCTGTTGTTAGTGTCTGCCTGGCTGTGGGTAAAGTGAAAGGATGTCCCTTGTTGTGGTGACAGGCCAGTGCCCACCATCGAAACTCCTGTTGCAGGCAGGGAATCAGAGTTATTATTGTTTCCATGCTGTGGCAATGTTGAGTCCAAACACTTTTTAGATACCATTGTAGCTTCCTCATATGCAGTCTTGCATATGGAATTAGCAGGATGCAGGATGCCTTGAAGCCCAAAGCCTGCAGAATTTTTCTTGCAGGTAGCTGGGTCTTTGTTGCCATCATTTGAAAGTAATGAGTCAGTTGCCTTTGCTTCCCTAGCGTGAGATAAGCCATCTGGGAAGTTGTATTTAAGCTTGCACCCAGGAATATTATCTCTTGAGAGGGCACTAGTTTTGATTTCTTTTCGTTTACTGTGTACCCTAGGCAAATTAGTAATCTTTTTACAAACGCCAGATGCTTTAGTAGAATGTCATTGCTCTCTGCTTGAACAAGGCAGTCGTCCAAGTAGGGATATATTTGTATTCCTTTTTGTCTGCAATATGCAATTACTGGTGCCAGGCATTTTGTGAAGACCCTGGGCACAGTAGATAAGCCAAAGGGCAGTGCAGAGAATTGGTAATGCATTGAGCCAGCTATGAATCTGAGGTATCTTCTGCAAGATTGTCTGATTGGGACATGCAGGTATGCCTTGCCCAGCATGGGTAGAAGTTGCTGTAGTGTCAACATTCTGAATTTTGGAACATCCAGGAAAGTATTTAGAATTGACAGGTCCAATATTGGTCTCCAAGCTTTGCCCTTTCTGGGTACCAAGAAAAGTCTTGAGTAAAATCCTTACCCCTGTTCTTCTTGTGGTACTTTTTGAATAGCTCTCATGTCCAAGAGAGCAGAAATTTGTTTTTGTGCCTCTGCCCATTGATTTTGTGGCAGGTCTGGCATACCTTTTGGCCTTGGTAAGGTGTGAAAGTGGAACCTGTAACCTTGAGAAACAATATTCAGTACCTATTTGTCCTGGGTGATCCTGTGCCAATTTTGTGAGAAAAGTGCTAGTTTTCCCCCTAAGGGAGCTGCCAAAAGATAAGTGCTTGGCATTTGTAGAGGGAAGTAATTGGGACTGTTTCCTATAAGGTTGTGATTTGACTTCTCTGCCTTTGAGGGCTGAAGCACCCCATTGTTTGGGTCTGTATGAGCCTTGGGGCTCAGATCTGCCTCTTGGGCATCTGTATCTGCCTCTTTGTGGTCTGTCTAATACTGGAAAGGACCAATTTTTAGAAGGCCAGTTCCTACTAAATCTAGGTGGCTGAACCTGTAAGAAATCCTTTACTGTCTGCATTGATTTTGCTTTATCCTCCAATTTCTTTAACACCTTCTCTGCCTTAACACCAAACAAAGTACCATGCTGTAATTGAGCATCCAATCATTTTGCTTTAACATGATCAGGTAAACTTTGTTCTTTTAACCAAGCATGCCTTCGAATGATAGAACCTGTAACTGAGGCTCTGCAAGAAGCCTCTAATGAATCAAAACCACATTGCAGAGTATGCTTTCCCACTTGTTCAGCTGCGTGCAATAAGTCCTACATTTCCTTATTGTCAGGACATTCTGAGCTTGTAGGCATTTTTCTGTTTTAGCAAAGACATTAGGTATTGTTGATATTTAAGCATGTGAAACTGGAAATTTAAAGCCCTTACAGCTAAAGTAGCAGAAGTGTAAACTTTCTCCCCCATCTATCCAGTGCTCTAGAATCCCTATCAGAGGGAACAGGTTTTTTTGCAGTGGAAGCCTTGACCCCTTTGGAACCCTGAGAAATTGTTTCTGGGTCAGCAGCAGGGTTTCTATAAAGAAATTTATGAGAGTCTGGGACCCTGTAGTACCTATCTGGCTTGACTGGTGCAGGGGGTAAAGAATCAGGCGACAAACTCTATTCTGAAAAAACATCATCAACAATATCTAGTACAGGGGGGATAGCAAGGGGCCTGTGCTGAGGCAGTAAAAGAAAGTCTTTGAGCCTTTTCTTGGATTCTGAATAATCCTGGCTCTCCCAATGGAAATGCTCCCTCATGGTGTGCAAGGTTTCCCCAAAAGAGTAATCCTCAGGAGGAGAGGCTGAAGGGATAGATTCTTCAGCATCAGAGTCCTCATAGGGAGGAAGAGAATATCCCTGCTCTGAAGAGGAATCAGAGGAAATAGAGACCTGGTCAGAAGAGTCATAGTCAGTGTCTTGCCTAGGCCTTTTATCAGGAGGGGGATGGGAACCCCTGATCAAAGTAATTAGGTCCTCCGCCATTTTAAGCATCTGTTTCTTTAGCATGGATGACTGTCCAGGAGAATGCTGTACTTGTTTCTTTGTCTTTAATGGTATTTTAGACTTTGCCTTGGCTGCTGAAGTGGACTTGATAGTAAGCTGTGTAGGTCTGAAAACACCCTCAGAAGCCGATGCCTGCTCAGCGGCTCCGGACCAATCTGAGAGAATAGTTTCCATTGGCCCAATACCTTGAGTTTCCAGAGGCCTAGTTGTCTCCACGTGGGAATCGGAGGTGGCCTGTGGCTCTGAGGTAGTGGGTGTCAGGGGCTGGAAAGCGTTTCACTGAGAACCGCCGAACCGGCGACTGGCCTGGAAGAGGCTTCGTCGTCGGTTTTGGACCTCGGATGCATGTCCTTTTCTTTGTCTTTGCGTTTTTTATGAATTCCGGTCGACGGTTGTTCCGACAGCATTATGTAGTTAAACCTTCGGCCAAAGTAATGTAAAGCAAAATCAAACTGACGTTTAATAGTGCATTGGTTGAATCTAGCACAAAACCGACAACTAGCAACGTCATGGTCAGGGCCTAGGCAAGGAATACAGTAAGAGTGAAAATCCTTATGAGGTATTTGCTTCCCACAGGAAATACAATTAACTTTTACTGACATCGGTCTGGAGCAAGAAAAAGTTTCCCCAACGGGGTACTTAGCTTTATTGAAGACTTCGGATCTGAAATTCAATTTTGAAAATCTCAGGAGTCGGCTGATCGGCACTTGCGAACTGCTTTTGCTTCGGGCACCGCGCGGCAAGAAAGACTGAAGAAAATGGCATCGGCTGCATCTTAAATACCTCTGGCGCACTGACGTCAGGGAAGAGGCGACAGCAACAGACGCCAGACCAGGACTTTGGAATTCAGGCCGACTGCAGGCAGCCTGCCAGCAGGATAACCCAAGTGTAATGACTGCAACAGTGAAACACGATGAACATCCAAGATGCTCTCCTCCAAAAAAAGGAAGCCAATCTGGTGGTCCCCTGCCATAAACAAACTTTACAACAAAAGGAAGAAACTTGCAGAACAGAAAATCCCAGGATGCAAAAAACTCCCTTACCAGCCTCAGTAAGAAGCTGAGATCCCTCATAAAAATCCTCCAAAGCTAGTTATGAAAATACAATTGCCAAAGATTCCAAAGACAACCACAAGGTATTCTATAACTATGTCAAGAATCTAAATGGCAATGCTCAGATCTCCTCTGAGCTACAACAGAATGGCATTAAATATACTAATCCCAAGGATATTGCCAATATCCTGGCAGATCAGTTCAGTGCCAACTTCACCCCACTCTTACCCCCTAAATGACCCATCTCAATATCGGAAGACTGCCAAATTCCGGTAGTAACGGCCACACAGTTAAAAAACACACTCTCCAAAGCTAAGAATACAACATCCATGGGACCAGAAGACATCCCGGACTGTGTATTACATGAACTACAAAATGAACTGCCTCATCTAAGTGTCATGTTTAATCATAGCCTCACCTCAGGCTACGTGCCTACTGAGTGGCGCACAGCTACAGTTATCCCACTCCACAAGGGGGGATCCACCTTGGATCCTGGGAACTATCGCCCCATCAGTCTGACGAGCCTGATCTGCAAGGCCATGGAACATATTATCATGGAACTTATAAAGAAAGACATTGGCAACCTTCAAACACTGGACCCCACCCAGTTTGGGTTCGTGAAGGGCCGATCTTGTCTCCTGAACCTGACTGACTTCTTCGAATCAGTCTCCAAAGCCGTGGATGAGGGTAAGGCGGTCCACATAGCCTATCTGGACCTCACCAAGGCCTTTGACACCATCCCCCACTCTGGAATCATAGGCAGACTTACTAAGCTGGGCATTAATCCCTATGTCACTCGATGGGTTGCCAATTGGCTTACTGACAGAACCCACACTGTAAAAGTAGCCGACTACAAATCCAGCTCCAGACAAGTGACGAGTGGAGTACCTCAGGTTTCAGTCCTGGGACCAGTCTTGTTTGACATCTACGTCTCTGAAGTACAGGCCAACACTAAGGGACTCTGGCTAACAAAGTTCGCAGATGACTGCAAACTGGGAGCCATTATTGAATCCCCAAATGATGTGGATACTCTACAAAAGGGCCTTACAGAAACAGATGCTTGGTGCTAGAGCCATGGGCTCAAGCTCAATGCCAAGAAATATACAGCTATCCCCTCTGGGGAAAAAATATGTACCCGTGAATTACCACATAGGTGGCAGGACGCTAAACACCGAAAGTGTGATAAGAGACTTAGGGACACAGGTGGACAGTGATCTCACCTTCGATAACCACATCATCACAACAGTCAGGAAATCCTTCTATGTGGCACACCTCATCACTAAGGGCTTTTCATCCAGAAAAAGGGAGGTCATTGTCCCACTGTACTCATTCCTCATTAGACCCATTATAGAATACGACGCCTCATATGGTATGTACCTCTCAAGACATCTGCAACAACTGGAAAGGCCGCAGAAATACCTCACTAAAAGAATCATAGGCCTAAAGCAGATGCCCTACGCTGACTGCCTTAAAAAACTCCAGCTATACTCTCTCGCATATTGTCTACTCAGAGGCGATCCCTGCTTAACATACAAGGCCATGTCAAACCCAGAGCTGTTGGACATGCTACACTTAAAGAAATCCCAATCATTCAAAGCCACACATTTCATGGATCTAAACCTTGTCATCACAATAAACAAACCATGCTGGAGGGATAGGTTCCTGACCCAGAGACTCCCCAGACTCTGGAACAGACTGCCCATACATGTCAAGCTGAGCGCCTCTTTGGCCCTCTTCAAAAGGAACCTTGATGACTGGATGGGAGAAAGGAAATTCACCCCGGGGTCACATCAGTCGCCCTGCTAGACGGGTCCAGGGAAGTAAATAGTGTGGGAAGAAATAGCCAGGGAATTTTTATGGCTAGGCTTATATAGGCCCTAGGGCCGATAGCCTAGTACCAACCTATGTTATCTGGTCCCCTGCTTTTCATAGTATTCCTCTTTAATTACTGAAAATTACTACTAGGTCAAGCTATTAAAAAATAAACAAATTAAAAAAGTTATGTTCCCACTATTTGGAAGCAGATATTCATTGTGCCGTTATATAATGGTGGTCCAACCACTGCAAGGGAAAATTAATAACCTACAGTGCTCCTGTTATCTCTTTCAAAACCCCTAGAAAAAATGCATGCTCTCTTGACTTCTGTTATATCTAACCATCACAGATTTACTTTCTAGCTCTTCACAAACCTCTGCTTGGTAATAAATACATACACAGATACTAAACCGGCAAACAGCAGGTGAACTCCTCTTGGATTTCTAGGATGCTTTTGATTACATGTGCAATGACAAGCTTAGAGAAGACTTGGTAGTCCATGGTCTCCATTTCAGAATAAACAAGTGGTCCTCCAACTACATACTACATGAGGCACAGGTTGTCTCACAGTTCCTCTGGCCTCTGTATTAGGTTCACTTGCGTTTATAATACTTAAGCACGATAAGAGTAAACACTGTAGTCTTACAACTGCTTATGTAATGTGCGGGTCTATATTAGAACACCGAACATTTGAAATGTTGGGTGTTCTAATATCGACCCGTTTTCAGTGAACACTGAAAATATCGAAGTAACAGGAAACCGAATTCTTTCCTAGGGAAAGAATTTGGTTGTCCGTTTCTGTTGCTTCAGTATTTTCAGCGCTCTGGTGGAAAGTTACGGGTACGGTTCAGGTACGTATGCGATTGTGTGGACGTGTGGGTTAGGTAAGTTAGGGTTAGGGCGCTGGTCAGGTAAGTGTGCGATTGTGTGGAGGTGTGGGTAAGGGCGCGGGTGAGGTGACTGTGCGATAGTGACGGACCTTAGGATTAGGATTTGGGTTAAGGTAAGTGGAGAATTAGTGGTGTTTGTATAGTTTAGTGTAGGGTTAGGTGTTAGAGTTTAGGTGTATGTGTGTGGACTGCTGTTTGTTTGGTGTGTTTGTATTATGTGTATGTGTTTTGGAATAGCACATTTTTTCCCTAGGAAAAAATTTGCTGTTCCGAATGTTCGATGTTTTTTTTTTTCGATTGCTAGGGTTCGATATTAGAACACTCGACATTTTGAATGTTCGGTGTTCTAATCTAGACCCTAATGTGCAGATGACTCCACTATTGCAGTCATCCATTATGTCAGTGCTGTAGTCCAACTTCCACTCCTTGCACCCGGGCATAATATAGTATGTGTGCTACCAAAACAAAATGAATTTACCTTCTGCGAATAGGCAATCTAACAACACAGACTCACTTCATGCTGCTCACGCTGATGATACCCTGAGTAGCCATACTCAAGTCATAAAATAACTTCCCTTGATCATTCCCTCATTGAAGATGCATTCAGCTCTTTGAGTGAATCACTGACCATCATCTCAGATATGAGAAACATGGGCAATGCGATGACCAAGACCAGTCAAAAATCTGGTAGATTACATACGGTACAAACATTTGTTTCATAAAGTACTACGCTGTTTACATACACTTGCTTCTGACTCTCCTAAACTCCACTCATGGTCTTCAGCCATCCATCTAGTAAAGAGAACAAGCCTATAAAAAGGGCTCATCACTGCTTATCCTTACCTAATATGAGCTACTAGAATTTAATAACCATTTAACTCTAACACAATTAATATTTTGCCAGAAACTTAGATGGATGCATGCACAATGCCAACTGAATTAAAAAAAGACTATTTTTTTTAAACTTAAGATATATATTTTTTTCAAAACAGTCTTGCTGCAGTTTAATGACAGAAAGTGTTGTCTCTTGGGAGAAATAAATTGTAAGGTAATTTCAGGGTATTATAAAGATGAAGATGGACTGGAGTTTGAGACAGGACAGCGGAGACAGTGAAGCAATAGGACAACAGGAGTAGGTGGAGTATCCGGTGATCGACATGGAGGATAAAGCAAAAAAAAAAATTAGAATGCAAGGTTGGATGAAGTCAAAGAAAGTAAAAACAAGATGGTAGCATGGACAGCTTTTACAAAAGACTCTGTGTGTATTACGCAAGTGAACCATCTGCCACTACTGAAGGCTGGGGCTGAGTAAGACAAACCAAAGGTAATTCTGATTGAGTTTTTGAAAAATTGCAATAAAACAAAAAAAAAAAAAAAGGAGCACGCTTTCTGGAGGTTCTAGAACTAGGGAGAAAAATGTCTGTGGAGGGGAGACCCTTGTTTACAGAGCACTGAGTATTCTGAGGTGATGATAAAACAGTACCCGCATTCTGTGGATGTAATTAATGAATATAAATGGAGAACGCTGAGATTTACATTGTCATTGTCATTGTCAGCCATTCTGAAGATTTTATGGGGATGGTAAAGTGTAGACTTTCAAGAGACTGGAAGAAAGCCATTAGGAAATAGGAAAATAAGGGAAATGCAAGTGAGATTACTAAAAACAGGTGGAGCAAAGGGTTAAGGGGACACTTAAGTCAGGCAAAGCAGATATTTCACTTCAAAAAGGATGACTGGGAAGAGAAGCTGGATACAGTTAACAGACATTAGTGTGCGAATACCCAGGAACAAGATGCTTGGATATACTGAAAAGGTTGGAACTCGGTATATTTGAGGTGTGCATTATATTCAAATTTTGAAAAGAAACACCTCCCAAGTACTTCATGTGAAGGCTAAACATGCTCTAAAAATATGTGATGCTGATTTCTTTATTGAATGCTGAAATTGCTGTGAATCTGGGGAAAGTTCATATCTGTATGCATGTTTTTCAAAATGCACAGTGAGAGGGTGTGCTTCTTTGGGGGTATCTGCACCAATAATTTAACGAAATCTTGAAAATAATTCTTCAACTGCCTAGTCTATATTTCGTATACTCAGTATGGATCATTTTTTGAAATCTAAACTGCATAAATGAAAATTATGGGGGTTTGGTATGATGGTTAAAGTGTTCACCTCACAGACACAATGTATAGAGTTTAATTCTTACCTTTGGATGGGAAACTGGCTAGGCTTAAAATGGTCCACAAGGGCAGACAGCCTAATACTTACCTATAAATAGCATCCAACCTTTAGGTGGGAGGTTTGGCATAATGGTTAAAGTATTTATCTTACAGGCAAAAGGTACATAGTTTGAATCTCACCTTGGGTTACTGGCTAGGCTTACAATAGTACTTCAGTGCAGTTAGCCTAGTATTCAGCTATGGACCTGTGAACCATAATAGTAGATCCACATTGTCTCACTTTTGTCTGGATCAACCTCTGGGATGTCAGATCTGTTTGGATCTGACCTTGGCACCTTGATCTAAAGCTCTATATCTGAGGTTCTGACTCTTCCCCTATCCATAATTCCTTCCTCTCTACTAAATTTACCTTAGATTGAGTTTGCTAACTTATCCTTAAAAAATGTGTTCCCTCCTACAATTGAAGAAACCTTTAAGTGTCACATTTGAGGGATATGCTAATACCACAGAAGGTAAAGATGGAAATTTTAGCAGAAAAGGTCTTAGGTGAGGTCTGCGTAGTCACCATAAGCTGACAGTGACAGTACTGGAAAGGGGAAGGAGACAGGGTTGATGAAATAGACAAAAATGAGACAACACCGATCTATCGTTATGGTAAGTACACAATTTTCGTATCCGATGTCTATTTTCAACCGATTCAACCTTTGGAACAGATTAACAAGCTGTGAAAAGCACCTGGTTGACATTAAGGAAGGATATTCCTAACAATAGTGGAACCAAAGTAGAACATGCTCTAGACTATACATCCAGTTTGTAATGTGACATAAAAGTATGAACCATGGAACAGGTTGCCGCTGCACAAATGCCATCAATTGGAACTCTCTTCATGAATGCTGTAGAAGTAGCTATTGCTCTTGTGGAATGGGCTTTTGGCTTCTTTATAAAGGAAAGAAATGCAGTCAGACAGCCATTTAGAAATTGAGACTTTTGATAAACTTTTGTCCAAATTCGCTTTAGAGAAGGATACAAATAGTTGATCTGACTTTCTTACATCCTTGGTACGATGTAAAAAAAATCTGTGTTGCCTGAGAAAGTACAGTTTTGTACCTACCATAAATGTAGATGTTCGAGTGTACACCCTACTGCACTCATCACACTTGGGTTATCCTGTCATCAGGCGGTCAGTCGGCCAGAATTCCAAAGTCTTGGTCCGGCGTCGGTTGTTGTCGCTTCTTCCCTGATGTCAGTGCGCCAGGGGTATATATATTGCAACCGACGCCATTTTCTTCAGTTTTTCTTGCCCCAGATGTCAGGTGCCCCCAAAAAGGTGGTCAGTAATTAGTACCAAATTGAGTAAATTGTGCAAAAACACAAAATCCCTCCAGCTATAAGCAAATACATCAGGAAGGTACTGTAGAAATGTTAGCCAGTTAGTTCAGAGGGGATGGAGGGAGGGTAACCTGGACTGCAGCAGGGTGTACACTCGAACATCTACATTTATGGTAGGTACAAAACTGTACTATGTTCATCATGTTACCCTGCTGCAGTCATCACACTTGGGTTGAATCCCAAAGCT